>NC_056726.1:1716617194-1716789694 GCF_019279795.1 Protopterus annectens
TGGTGGGACGTCCATTTCTTTGCATTGTCACTGTTGTCCCATATTTTCTCCACTTTTTGATGACTGTCTTTACTGTGTTCCATGGTATATCAAATGCAGTGAATATTTTTTGTACCCTTCTCCTGACTGATACCTTTCAACAATGAGATCCCTTTGATGCTTTGTAAGCTCTCTGTGAACCATGGCTTTTGCTGTAGCAGGCAATTGAGTAAATGTCAGGAAAATCCTACTAGGATAGCTGAACTTTATTTGGGGTTAATCAGGGTCTCTTTAATTGATGGCAGGTGTGTACCCAGGATGACTGAATACTGTAATTAAATCAAAAGGTGCTTCAACAAAGTATTAGTTTAAGGGTGTGTACACTTATGCAACCAGCTTATTGTATATTTTTTACTTTTTATATTTTTTTCCTAAAAAATTTGTTTGTTTTTTAATTGCATGTTATAGGTCATAGGTCACATTAAAGGTGGGAAAACATTTGAAATTATTTATTGTGGTCTCATTTTTTATATCACAAAAACCTGGCATTTTAATAGGGGCATGTACACTTTTTATATCCACTGTGTATATATGTATGTGTGTGTGTGTGTGTGTGTGTGTGTGTGTGTGTGTGTGTGTGTGTGTGTGTGTGTGTGTGTGTGTATATATATATATATATATATATATATATATATATATTTTATATATATGAATCTGACCAAAATGCAAACAAAAAAGACATTCTGCAAAAATCTGGACACTTTGGCTGTATTGTCAGTATATACACTAACTATGAAAACTTGAATTACTTTCTTAAGTTTTATTAAACTATGCCACCAATATAAACTTCAGAAGATCTTATATTTATTGCATTTATGGTAATTATAAAAAGAAGACTAGTAATTAGATAACTTTGGGAATTCAATGAACTCCATGTAGGCTTTGAGTGAAGCCTACACAGACTTTACATGTTAGCGCAATGAGCTGCAGCGCTAATCACCTAGTCATGCTGCTCATCGCAATTACACGTATACAAGCATGTTTCATGATCAGCAACAGTGCTGCCACTAGAAAACCATGCAGAGCAGCACACATGTAGGAACAAGAAACATTCAAATTTGTTTACAAGCAAACCTGCTTGGTGTGATTGTGTGGACAGACAATGACTACCAGAAGTGGAAAATACTCCAATAACAGCGATATTATCACATTAAAGTGTACTGAGTGCAATGTTCACTACAACAGATATTTACAGAATTAAATCATTGGAAGGGGACAGTAAGGGCAAATACAAAGAAATATGTATTAGGCAGAGAAAGTGTGTTGATGAAAATGGCCACAGACATGAATGACAGGAATGCGGAAAGAGGAAGAGGGCATGTTAAATATGGCAATGTCTGTAACAGAATATGTCAATGAATGTACACTTCCAAGGCAAGTCAGTAGCATAACATTAAGTACATATGTAGATAGCACAGTACATGCTGCTGTTTACACCTCCTGTGCAAGTATATTATATCATCACACATGGTAGTATATATGTGATGCTCACACAAGGTTATATATCATTGAAGATGAATGGTTATGATATAAACACTGACATGCTCCCTGGAAAGGGCATTTAGCAAGGACAGTATATCCAATGGGAGTATGTGCATAGTGTGAAGATATGCAAAATGACTTGCTTCAATATGACTGACAAATCAGCATACTTCACAACCAGTCATAAACACATAGCAATGGACTCCTTGACAAAAGTAGACAGAAACAGGCACAATCATGGACACTTTTAAAATATTATGACCGTCAATCTGTGGCATTGACAAAATATGTGAGTGTAACGTATTATACATGTTCTGCAGGAACAGACAAGTGCAACTATAATGATTGTCAGTATGCTATAAGGGGAAGTCACCACCCCTTCCCTAAAAATTATTACTTTTTTTGAGGGGTTAATAGACAGAGTGTTAAATCTACAGCTGAAATAAAGGGGAATCGTGGCCAGTTGAGATAGCTGCATGACGCATAAGTTGGAATTGACACCTGAAAGACATAAACCCATGCCATCAATGTTGCCACTGAGCTGTGTGTTTACTGGATGCAACACAGAAAGACGTATCACACATGTATCTAGTAGAACACCTTGAAGGGAAGTCTGCTCTGTCAAATCCTAATGGGTATGCATCCCAACGAATAGTTGTTTATGGTTTATGGTTGACAAGATGTGTGGCAGCTCACCATGACAACTGTGATATTCTTGACTAATGCATCCCTGGCTGACATAGGTATTGGCCATCTGGATAACAACACACTATTCTCGTTCATAGCTTGGTACTAGGCTATTAGCCCTAGGGCCTATACAAGCCTAGCCATAACAATTCCCTGGCTATTTCTTCCCACAGTATTTACTTCCCTGGACCCCTATCTAGCAGGGTGACTGACGTGATCCCCAGGGTGAATTTCCTATCTCCCATCCAGTCATCAAGGTTCCTTTTGAAGAGGGCCTAAGAAGTGCTCTGCTTGACATGTATGGGCAGTCTATTCCAAAGTCTGGGGATTCTCTGTGTCAGGAACCTATCCCTCCAACATGTTTTGTTCATTGTGATGACAAGGTTTAGATCCCTGGAGCGTGTGTCTGAGGGGTTGGGATTTCTTTAAGTGCATCATGTCCAACAGCTCTGGGTTTGACATGGCCTTGTATGTTAAGCAGAGATAGCCTCTGAGGAGACAATATGCGACAGAGTATAGGAGGAGTTTTTTTAGATGGTCAGAATAGGGCATCTGCTTTAGACCTGCGATTCTTTTAGTGAGGTATTTCTGTGGCCTTTTCAGTTGTTGAAGATGTCTTGAGAGGTACATACCAAATGGGGCGTTGTATTCTATAATGGGTCTAATGAGGGATAAGTACAGTTGGACAATGACCTCTTTTTTCTGTATGAAAAGCCCTTAGTAATGAGGTGTGCCACATAGAAGGATTTCCTGACTGTTGTGGCAATTTGGTTATTGAAGGTGAGACCACTGTCCACCTGTGTCCCTAAGTATCTTATCACACTTTCAGTGTTTAGTGTACTGCCACCTATGTGGTAATTCATGGGTACATGTTTTTTTCCCAAAGGGGATAACTATACATTTCTTGGCATTGAGCTTGAGCCCATGGCTCTGGCACCAAGCATCTGTTTCTGTAAAGCTCCTTTGTAGAATATTCACATCATTTGAGGATTCAGTAATGGCTTCCAGTTTGCAGTCATCTGCAAACTTTGTTAGCCAGAGTCCCTTAGTGCTGGCCTGTACTTCAGAGAAGTAGATGCCAAACAAGAGCGGTCCCAGGACTGAACTCTGAGGTACTCCCCTTGTCACTTGTCTGGAGCTGGATTTGGAGTCAGCTACTTTTACAGTGTGGGTTCTGTCATTAAGCCAGTTGGCAATCCATCGAGTGACATAGGGATTAATGCCCAGCTTAGTAAGTTTATCTATGATTCCAGAGTGGGGGATGGTGTCGAAGGCTTTGGCAAGGTCCAGATAGGCTATGTGGACCACCTTACCCTTGTCCACAGCTCTGGAAACTGATTCAAAAAAGTCAGTCAGGTTCAGGAGATAAGATCGGACCTTCACAAACCCAAATTGTGTGGGGTCCAGTGTTTGAAGGTTGCCAATGTCTTTGTTTATAAGGTCCATGATAATATGTTCTATGGCCTTGCAGATCAGGCTTGTCAGACTGATGGGGCGGTAGTTCTCAGAATCCAAGGTGGATCCCCTCTTGTGGAGTTTGATAACTGTAGCTGTGTGCCACTCAATGGGCACAAAGCCTGAGGTGAGGCTATGATTAAACATGACACTTAGTTGAGGTGCCAGTTCATTTTGTAGTTCATGTAGTACACAGCCTGGGATATCATCTGGTCCCATGGATGCTGTAGTCTTAGCTTTGGAGAATGCATTTTTTACCTGTGTGGCCGTTATTACTGGAATTTGGCAATCTTTCAGCATTGAGATGGGCCCTTTAGGGGGTGGGGGGGTGAAATTTGTACTGAATTGATCTGCCAGGATATTGGCAATATCCTTTGGATCAGTATATGTAAAGCCATTCTGTTGTAGCTCAGAGCCTATCTGAGCATTGCCATTTATATTCTTAATACAAAACGTGCACTGTCAGCAGTCAGGAAATCTCGAAAAGGTTTTCTTGTGTAGTTGAACACAAATAGCAGCAATCAAAGAATTCAGCAATAAAATACACTTTAATAGTAAAACTGGAAAACCATCGGATTGTGCGCTTTCATCCCCTGACAGGGGGATTTCATCAGAATCAACACTCGTTTCATTTTTGGTTACCAGCAGTACAGGATCCTACAGCCCACAGTGAGTGTTTTTGTCAGAACTCCACCAGAGAATGCCAACTGGTGAGCAGGAAAAGAAGTTCAAATGAAACAAGTGTTGATTTTGATGAAATCCCAGGTCAGAGGATGAAAGCGCTCAATCCGATGGTTTTCCAGTTTTACTATTAAAGTGTATTTTATTGCTGAATTCTTTGGTTGCTGCTATTTGTGTTCAACTACACAAGAAAACCTTTTTGAGATTTCCTGACTGCTGACAGTGTGCGTTTTGTATTAGTGGTTTTGGTCAACACTGGTTGCTCCATTTTGTACATCCATTTAGATTCTTGGCATAGCTATAGAATGCCTTGTGGTTGTCTTTGGAATCTTTGGCAATTTTATTTTTGTAACTAACTTTGGAGGGTTTTATGAGGGATCTCAGCTTCTTACTGAGGCTGGTAAGGAAGTTTTCTGCATCCTGGGATTTTTCTCTTTTCTGCAACAGTTTCTTCCTTTTTTTGTAAAGTTTGTTTATGGCAGGGGACCACCAGATCGGCTTCCTTTTCTTGGAGGCGAGCATCTTGGTTCTATTGGGGATGGCACATTTCATGCATGAGTGGTTGTGCGCGTACAGTGCCTTAGTGTAGGATTCAGCAGTCGAACTTTCAATTTCCATCTGCATAGGTGTCATGAAGTTTGTCCCTTCTGACTTGAGTAGCATGAAGTTGGCTTTGGAGAAGATTTTTAAAGAGGTTTCCTTACTGGGGGTGGGGGTGGGATGTGGATGTCAAGGATGATTAGCTTATGGTGGGACCTGACCAATGAAGGGGTGACCATAGGTGTGGAGCATCAATTTCCCATGTTGGTGATGACCAGGTCTAGGACATTGGAGCCCCTGGTGGGACTAAAGATTAGTTGATCCAGGGCATTGGAACTTATGAATTCCAAGAACCATTGGGCAAAGTTGGTACATGAGTAGTTTTCCCAGTTAATGGCAGTGTAGTTGTAATCAGCCAGTATTAGGGTGTTTGGTTGTATCTTAATATTTTCCAGTGGAAGTGAGTGGATTCCCTACACACAGCTGGGTATCGTATGCATCTGCAACATGTCATAGCACTGGATATTATTTGAAGAATCTGGAATTGATGTGTGAATTAAGAAGCAATCCATGATAATAAATGGAGCACCCACTATAAATACATATCAACACTCAGTACATGTGCCACATGATCACTGTACCCCTGACATTGCCAGAGAAAATGTTATACTGCCATGAAACCCTGATGTACATCTATATAAGTTCATGCAAGCTATCAAGTGGTAATACTGATGTGATATAGTCATATGTCCATGACACAATACAGTCACACTACAGCTGTACCCATGCTGCAACTGGACCTATGCTGTACATCACCTCCACATATAATGTTAGGTTTGAATACCATGTGGCACAGTGGAACTGTTAATGCAGTCATACTCTTCTACCTATTTCATGTCATTACATCAGTTGTACATCATACACCTGTATGTTTATCAAAGGAAATGCATGTGTGAGGGCCTTGACATCATATATGGACATGTGACAACTAAGGTGAGTGTGGCTCATGCAGAAAAGTTAATGGCACAAATGCTGACAGTCACAGAAGGCTGCTTGGGAGCACCTGTATTATCCTTATGAACAGCAATACAATACTGCATACAATGAATTCCTCAAGGTTGCAAGTTAATCCCAACATATCATCTGTTCATCTATATAACAGCATTAAAACATGTGGATGAACCCAGACGTATGTGCCATGTAATCAGTATGATGTTATATTGCTGTATGTCAGATAACATTTCTGGATGCAAGGTATACACATGCATACCTGTGCCATACTCCAGCTGTCACTGTGAATGTTGCATGGCAACTGTGCAGAATTTTGCTATATCACTGTACAAAAACACATGCCTTAGTAAGGCAACAATATACATAGCATCATCCAATGTCAACAGTCCTGAGGAGACACATAACTACAGCTGTTATGGAAGGAAGATGTAACCAAATGTCAGTAGCGGCCATCAATGCAGCAGCTCAAATTACAGACTGGAATACACTGTTGTAGGGTTACAGTACATCCACACTTCAGCATAACACATGTGGATGACAACAACATTGACATGTGTAATGTTCAGAGGGTCATGGGATATTATCAGGCTACCAGCTAAGAGTACATACAATCCTAACCATTATTATACCATTTAAATACAAATCACTACACGTATGTGATAGAAGATAGGGATGTGTGTGTATGTGTGTATGTGTATGAATTAATATGGACTGCCTCTGTCATTACTTGTGCACATCCCCATGACAGAATTACTCGTCACTCATCCAGTGGAGGGGCTCTGCTTCACAATGTGTGTATGTGTCTTTGAGATGATGATAACCTCAGTGTTTCACAGAACAGATTTTATTTGGACAGAGGGAAAAAGGGGATGTTTGATTCAGGGATCTATGTAAAAGGTTCTCCTGAGTGAGTCAAAAGAAAGATTCAAAACAGCATACAATGACTGTAATATAGGATGAACCACATATACACCAGTTGATTGAGGTCAGATTTGAACACCACACCTGTGAAGGAATAGAAGCTGAATTACATCCAATGTAAGCCTAGCACCACCACAGATGTCTGATTTTAACAGTCTCAGAGTGCACTTTATAGGGGATGGCATCAGTCTATGCAGAGATAAAGATGTTGGTAGGAGTGTCTGACATAGCTGTGGACTCGCATCCTGGGGTAAAATTGCCTCCAGAATGATAGTTGAATGAAGACACACAAGATAACTGATGTGAAATTAGAATCCCTAAATATCTAGTTACATAAGCTGCAGAACACAATATTTAACACTAGCATCACTGCACAAGTCTGTCATTAGTAGCGTCAGCATGCACTTTTTAGAGGATGACATCATCAGTGTACGCAGAGAAGAAGACGTTGACAGGAGTATCTGACATAGCTGTGGACTAGCATCCTGGTATAAAAATGTCTCCTGACTGATAGTTGAATGATCACATACACAAAAGTTGACTGCCCTTAGATTAGAGCCCATGCCTATCTAGTTACACAAGCTGCAAAACACAGTACTTGACACTAACACCACCTCACTTTACAGTGGCTGATATTATCAGTGTATGTTGAGAAGAGGATGTTGGGAGTGCTGTAAGAAATTGACGTGAAGACATGTAGCAGTGTAAAAGTATCTTCTGAATGCTACTTGAGTGAAGGCAGCAGGACCAAGACTCATGCTCTTCTGACTACACTCACAATTTGAGTGTTGTGAAATTAAAGCATGTATCTTTAGTTACACAATCTAGGGAAGTTAGTACTTAACAAATGTGCCACTGCAGAAGTCTGGTTTTAACAGTGTCAGTGTGTACTTTAGAGAGGATGGCATCATATAATGTTACAAGACTTGTTTGTAAAGCCAGGACATGTGATATGATTGTGTTAGCACAGTTTGGAAAAGGACATGTAAATACATCCTGGCAATCTACGTGAAATAAGCTGTCATGAATGCATATTGCAGAAGAGAGACAGACATGAAATTGTTTCTCAGGATGCTGTATAGATGAAACACACACACAGACACACACTTTGGAAACAGCAGGAGTGCAATTTTTGGGTTACGTGTCTTCATATTCAGATGAAGGTATGTTCATGTTAAGACAAGTTACTGACAATATCAATGGGACAGGATCATGGTTGACCAATGTCCAGTGTCACTATACACACATACCACGTGTAACAATGCAGTTACACTCTGTAATGTTGGAGTTGTTTGAGAATGGACCAAGTCCTGATATATTATTTGCAAGTGCATTGCTGCTCGGCATACATGAATATCAGAAAAAAATTGCTCAGTGAAGCACACGTCACTGCCCTTCTCTTGTGTTTATGAATGCATTTTCATGTAGTGGAGGATTACCGCAAGGTAACTACCATTAGACATGCTACACACTCCTTCAGAAAACATATCACTGAGAAACTGATTTGCATGGATGATGGCAAAGTACTAGCTCATGCGGGATTCAAATTTCAGGAATTCAGCTTGGACTTGTGAAGTAGCAATATCCACTGGTGCTCATTGCCAACTGTGCCCAAATAGATACATACAGTAACTCACCTGATTGAGGTTAACAGCAGAATACATCTGTTTGTTGTTAATGTTTCATATGTCAGACTTGCTAGATATGTTACGGGAGACATTGCTGGCAGATAGTATGATGTGCATGCTGTAATCTATCTTTGCAATGTTTGGTCCAAAGTTTTACTCCACACATAACTGTTGGCCTTGCTTTCCCTCTTTGCATGACATTAATTGCAGAGCAAACCCGGGGTCTCTGCTTAACTTTAATTTGGTTCTCTCTAAGCTCCTCAGCAATGTGAGGATATCAGCACACTAGACAGTACTGAAAATACACCTACTGCCTAGCTTTCTCTGTAGCAAAAACTGTGATAGCAGTGAGTTCCTGCTCAGAAAACAAGTGACTGAGGGTTCAAATCCATGTGATTTGAGCAGAACTGGCTGAGGGTTCAAATCCACGTGCTTTTTTTTTTTTTTTTTTTACAGATGGTGTCAAGATGCCATTTGCTGAGTAAATGTAAGCAGTACTGCAAATGTGACAATTACTACACTAAAGTGTGTGTCTTCCCCAAATCGTATCAGTAATGCCTGCCTCAATACACTTGTACAACTAGTAGTTGTTTTACAGACCTCACTGCTAATCACAAGTTAATTGGGTGTACAGCATTTCTAAAAGTGACAAGGGGTGGTAAATCTTTTGAACTGAATAGTATGAATCAGCAGATAAGCTAAATATTTGTGTAGAGCTGGATATCCTGAAAAGTGTGTGCAGTATGCTTCTTCATAGTAAGGAGAGTTTTCGCATCATATTAGATGGACATTTCATCCATCATCCATAGTCACCTGAACAGGACACAAAGGGAATCCTACAGCAGATATTGAAACCTTACACTCTACAGGAGCAATGCTCACTTATTGAATCAAGCTAACATGTTTGCATTATCCATCAGCAGAGTCATGTCAGTATGTAGAAACCATGAGATGACCTGCACATCCATTAACATGCTAGATACACACCTGTAAAGAGGGGTGGGAGTGAACAGGTGCATACAAGGAGGGATGGACATAAACATAACAATGTCTGGTGTCATGTAACATCCATGGACATGTTTCTGTTCAGTTCTCATTATTAAGCTGCCTTGTTCTGCAGCATGAAGTGACTTATGTAGGGATAAAAAAGGTTTAGTAGAAATAATAGGCTTATGACAAGCAGAACAAGGGTGGGTAAATGCGCCATAGCTGTGGGGATGGATGTCAGTGGAACTTGTTTGTTTTGTCCAGTATATAATATGTCTTCATGAGAACTCGTATCTGTGGCAAATGTTAAGATGTGGATGATAGACATATCATAGACATATAACATCACAGTAAGAAATGATGTGAGAGGCATCTGGAATTGAACCCTTGATGTGTGTGCAAAAAGTCTACAGTCATGTGATTTATGTCAACACTTCACATAGGAAGTTGCTCTTTATTACATGCAACAGCGTACAGAACTGTTAGAGTAACTGTTTCAAAACGGTGGCTTTACTCTGCTTTAGCTCTGTATTCCATAGTGCAGCATGTTTAAGCATCTTTGCATGAAGATAACCAGACTAGTGTGACTAATGGCAAAACTCAGCAGGCTTTGCTATTAGACATGAAGAGCCATTCACTGCCGCTTGGTATCGGTGCATGATGCCAAACTCTGCACAAATGCAGAGGACAAAAAGTGAAGGCTTTTATGGGTCATTTCTCACCATGTGTGGTGTGTGAGTGATTATATTTGTTGACCATATTAATGGTGTGAACATGGGGTAGATAGGAAAGTGGATAAATGAGGGATGTAAAGCAGGGGGAAGAACAAAGGGGAAGCAATAAAGGAATTTTCAGGAGGGAATTAGGAAGGAACCATAGATCTCAACTTCTTCAACACAGTAATGTGCATGTGTACAGAACATTTGATGAAATTGGACTGCTACCACAACACAGATGGGTGACAACTATGCAATGATGTTGTATAGCCAATTGGACCAGACCAAGTGTGTCAAGAAGACACATTTGTGAAACAGAGAGCTATGTATAGAACATTTTTTCTATGGGACAGATGCCCATATTTTTAGTTTGTTTGTTTCAGAAAGAGAGGAATGTTAGGAAAGGGGCATAGGAATGTGAGGGTCAGGTAGGTGCAGACAAGCAGGACAAACAAGACAGGTACAGTGATGGTGACTGACACAAAAGGTTTGGGGACACCATGATTGGGGATAAGTAGGGGACATCGGATGTGCATGCCCATCAAGCATGGGAACAGTGAGAATCTAGTCCTTGCTCTCATAACTGTCATTACTGTCCCTTTCCTCAGTTCCCTGTAAGACTGCTTGATATGGGAGTATCCTTTCTATTTTAATGAGTAACCTCTGTAGGCTGCTGATTTAGGCACCAAGGCTAGTCTCTATTAGATCACACTCCATCCCTGACAGCTTCTGACAGGTGACATAATCACCCCCTCAACCAATACTCTCAGAGGGTACTGTAGCATCAACAGCCAAGGCAGTGCTACCTGATGGGATGGGCCAGGCTGTGCAGGGGGGCTGTGGAAGCAGTACTGCCTCATTGTGTTTCAGAGGTGCTGGGTGCCGATGCAGCAGCTGGTATGAGGTTGGCAGGCTGAGCTGCACCACTTGGCCTACATGCATGTACTGAAAAGTATTTTGTTTGTTGTCAGAAAGGTATGAAATCAGAACAGTGGAATTCCAGGTAACTCACAAAGAAAAAAAGAGGAATAGGGGTGGGTGAGAAAGGAAAAAAAGAAAAGGGATGATTAGCAATAGTAACTGTCACATTCCTGGTTAACTACAATAAATGTGTTTTTCTTATTACAGTAGCTATAGAGCTTTCACAATCCCAAAAATGATTGTGAATTGTTACAAATAATCTTTGGACTATGCGCATATTCCATGTATGCTTTTAAAGATACTACATAGTAACTTAACAACATGGCATTAAAGCCAGTATTGCTGTGTTTAAAATGCAAATATGATAGTTGTTAAATTTGAATCTACAGGTTACTTGTCAGAGCTGAACCCACATAATCTGAATACTCTACTACACTTGCCTAATACAGTTATCAAAAGCTGCAGAAGAAAGCATGCCTGCTTGCTGTTACAGTTAAGATATGCATGCTGAACTTGATACTGATCTATGGAATCACAATATATTTATTACAATAATGGTCAATTGTGCTGCATATGTACCCCTAGCCTCTCTGAGTCACTCCATCTTCTCAGCGTGTGTCTCCCTGTTTGCCAAGATTTCCTCTGCAGCTGTAAAATAGAAAATGAAAGAAGAGACCTGAAAGTGTTATGCATACCATTATTGGCTATTTACAGCATTCCATATCATTTAAAGTTGCTTGATCTGTATACTTACACAACTGGGGGTGTCAGCAGTTCTAAACTCATCTAGCCAGTAGTCGAGTTGTGCCTGCTTACACCTCTTTAGGTCAATGCAGTGGTAAATACACTGCTTCCCAGTGTGTGTGTGCTAAGCCAGTTACACTAGAGACAGCCTTGGCTAGGCTGTTCCAAGTCTTAGCCTTGTACTGGGACCTGGTATAGTTCCCCTGCAGCAACCTGTGGCTATAGCGCTTCATGAGGAGTGCAAAAAAGATTTCTGACTTCTCCACACTCCACATCTGTGCCCTGAATTTGGCACGATCCTTCCCATTTCCTGCCATGTCTGCAAAGGTCCTCCAATAACAGTTGTAATGTTTTCCCACCAGTTTGTGATAAAACATTTTATGACCATTGTACAAACATGCACAACCATGCCAACCATGTCTGCACAATGGTAAGTGAAGAAAGGCTTTGGCAAACAAAGAGGAAGGGAGTTTATGAAACAGAAATGCCAATGTGACATTTTTCATTGATTAATGGCATGTGTGTTGCTACACCTGGTCACACTTTATCCACTGGTCAACACTGAAATGCTAAATGATTTGGCTTTTAAGTCATGACTTTGGAGGGATCAATGAGATGACTTGGCACATATTTTGTGAGGACTTAAACACTATAAAAATTATTTCTACAATTTGGGATTCAAACCTATATAAAAGAGAATATGCTTGTCAACCATGATCATTACAGATTTACAGCTTAAATAGTGAATGATACTATACTTCAATTAGGCTTGTATGTGTGTGACATTAAAAGGTCCGGGCTTATGCATTCTCAGGTATCACGCAGGACTACTGTCTGACAATGTACTGGAAATTGATTTACGTGCATGACTTTAGTAATAGTGTTTGAAGTTATGATACATACCTCAATATATTCTGCTTTGCAGTTATACTTGAGTTATGGGAGGGATGTAGATGATTGTCAGTAAACTATTGTGTCCATCAGAGATATGTTACTGCATTTTTATTACATAATCATCATTGTCATGCTAAATTAATTACACACATAATACAAATGATATCTACAAACGTATGCATATGCAAGCAGTAATGATACCTTTCTGTCAATCAGCCTTCTATACATAGCTATAGGTAATTTAGTATTACCTTGATGATTACAATTTTATGAAAAATTACAGTAGGACACCCTTACTAAAAGTGGAGTGTTAGGGATTTAAACCCTGGCTCACATGTGTTCTGGCCATGAATTAATTGAACCTACACCTGGTGCCAGAGGGAAAGCTAGGTAGCAGGTGTATTTTACACACTCAGTACTGTCCAGTGTGTTGACAGCTGTATATTGCCACTGAGCCTGCTTGTGCTAAGGAAGAGTAGCCAAATTAAATTTTTCACTTTTTCCTTAGTTAGCAAACCCTGTTCTTAGAGGACATATATTACTTGTGCAAATAGTCATTGTGACTCTTGTTCAGTAAAAACAAATACTGTGAGACTCCAACCCTGCTTTACCTATGTTCTCTTTTTTATAGCTCAACTTATTTACACATTGTGCCACAGAGACTGTAGGGGAACAGGTGTAATTTCTGCAGTTATTACCATCCATGTTGCTAACAGCCCCACAATGCCACTAAGCGTGTTTGTGCTCTAGAAGGTAATTGACATTAAATGTTCACTTTTAAGTAGCTAACCCATATTTGTACTATGCCACATGCCACACACATGGAGAAAGGAAAAAAAAAGCATAAAAAAGGGAAACAAGGGTTAAACAATTACACAGCACTGGATTTGCAACATCAGACTACAGCACTTACACAACACAGTTGTAGGGGACTATTTCTCTTTGCCACAGGCACAGCTTTGCAGTAGTGCTCAAATAATGTACATGCAAAAAATTAACATTTCGTACCCAGTAATGGTTCATACAGATGGATATTCTCAGTTGACTGTAAATATGTACATGACATATTTAGTGGAATGAGTGATTAACATTTATTTATGCATATGTTTGCAAAACTGTAGCTCTGCCTTTTCTTAGTTTTCTGGAAATCATTCACTGATCTCTGCTTTACTACTAGACATGCAATCTCTAGTGCATATTTGTTCATTTTTTCAAGGTGTGAAACACATAAATGGCAGTCAAGAACAGTTTACATCAAAGCCAGGAAACTGGGTGCTTGGCTTTGTTTAAAAGCTCACTGGAGTTAGTCCCACACTTTGTAAGTGTATCCTCACTGACACATCCACTTTAGTGAAGGGTGCCTGTGCATTACTGTGTTTTGCTTCAGTTAACGTAATAATTCACAGCTGCAAGTTATTAGCACTTCACAATGGTATAGAGCTACACTATGTTTACCTCTGCTGCACAAGTCAGAATGTTGGTATTCAGCATTCTAATGAATTCACACCTCATTTGCATCTTCAGAGTGCTCAAAGGGCTGAATATACACTGAAAGGTAATCATGTTGCTAGGGAACTGGAAGAGGAGGAGACTGTTGTTAATCATGCTTATTGTTCCACTTGTGGGAGTGTAGAGATAAGTAAAGATTTTAGAATGCTTCTTCTATAGTGGACATTTCAGTTGTATGGTGACAGGTTATTTGGTAAACTGCATAAGTATATGTTACAGATGTCAGTTTCATCAGATATTGATGGCATTCCTGGACAACTTACACACATTCTACTTAGTTACATTTATAAGTACCAGTTAGGTAGGCATCTTCAATTCATTAATGTTCTTACACATTTATTTTTCTATTACAGATTCAGCCTAGAGGGTGGACACCTTGCAGCCTAACACCCCCTGTTTTCTCCTCCCCTTTACTTTTTTGGGATGCTTAAGATCAAATGACTATGACATTGGTTAACAAAGCTGCACCTGCAGTGGCCAGTCTTATCAAGGATGCTTAATTTGTATCTCTTGGAGGAAAGGGCAAGAACAAAAGAAGGCTTTATGGTATGCCACTTGAATAAGGTGCCCAAAAACTGTGATGTGCAAAGTTGAACTTTTGGTATAAAATGTACATATATATTTTGATATACAACATGCTAATTATGGTTTGACAAGTTAATCTAAATTGTTATTTGAAGTCATCCAGAAAAAGTCCATGCTTGCATCTGCAATTCCAGTCTTATTGTCATTCTTAGGAGATTTGAGTCCAGAGCAACAAATGATTAAACATTATAAAATTCAAAATATAATGAAGATGCTGCTTCTAGAAGTTGAATACCATGAACCATCCTTGAATGTAAGTGCATCTCACTCAAAGTTTCAGAATCAAGGTCCTATGCCTATGACTAGAAGTATTATTTCCAGTATATTTGGGAAACCACCATGTAAGCTGGAGGTCTCATATATATGGTTATTAAAATGTGAAATTCCATCTTAATGATTTGAAATCCTATGAATTATGGTAATGGTTTTAAAGCATAATTTCTGATCATTATCATGACTCCATTTTAATGTTTAGTCCAGCATATATAGACAGAATTAAAACAAATGAAAAGTATGGAATACTGAATACAACAAACTGATAGTTTAAAAGTAATAAGTACAAAAAGACATATACATTATTCTGAATGAATCTTCTGGACTAAAATGGTAAATTTCATGAAAGTAATTTGTCTTTATAATTAACAAGCAGTCTAAAGTATGGATTTTATGTTTTTCCCCAGAAAAAGTAATCCTTGTTTATACATCCATAAACCCAAACTGATAAAACACAGTTTATTGTTCCTTATGATAAATGTAAGAAAAAAACATGCCACACTAGTGTAAACTGCTGCAGCAAAATCCACAGAAACACTGACAGGAACACCAAAGAACTCTTTATTTACAACAAAACTGTTAAGTGCTTATGTTCATATCTCAATTAACTTCATCTGAACAGCCATATCAACCCTTCCATTGTATAAAAAAATAATAATTTGTTCATTTATAAACCAAGCAATCACAAACCAACACTTCATAAATACTATTGAGTCTGAAAATCCAATCTCTCTTAAAGTCATATGCCCCATAAATGTCCCCACAAATAAATATGCATTAAAATTCATTAAAACATTATGAATGCATTTTCAATTACAATAATTATGATAAAAGTAAAAAAAAAAATATTTAAAAACAAGAATAAATACATTTTCTAGGAATAAAAATCCCTAAACTAAAAATGTCTTTCACTTAATGTTGTCTGCTTTTAGAATCAGCATTGTGCAGCATTGGATGTAATTTGTGATAATAATTCCTTCCTTTCCAATCAGAATTTCCAATTACCCTGTCTAACATTATGCAGAACCTTTTTCTAAAATAAAAATAAATATATATTTAAAATTATTATACTATTTTGTGTGTTTGAACAGGGCAATACAATCATCGTTTTTTTCTAAATTGAATATAAATGACCATAAATTCTCAACCTACATGCCCTTTCAGTCTTTCCTACATAAAAAGCTTCACAGAACATAAACTGCCCTATATAAATTACCCTCATGATTTTACAATTAAACTTCCTGTTTCAGCTTATCACTGTTGGATATGTAGCAACTGTAATAATCATTCCATCAAAAATATATAGACACTGTGCACAAGCCCCATGTTTAAGCATTCAGTATTTACCAACTAAAATGGTCTTTTTTATTTTCACTTTCCAATACAGCTCTTGGATTCCTTCCTCTTTATATACACATGTTGGTTCAGTGCTAATTTTTATCAAATAAATTAAAACATCTAAACACTCCATCCAATTTCTGTTAATATTTTTTACTGTTTTGTTAGTATTGCTATAAGTTATTAATGCCATTGCTGTTCTCTGATCATCCCCCTTCTCTATATTTTTGATTAAAAAACTATCCTTCAAAATCAGACAGAACCTTCCAATCCTAGCCCCAGAAACTTCATCGGCCACCACATTAATTAAATCCAAAGGGTAGCTCTGATCAATAAATAACCCTTTCAGTGTTTCAGCTTCCTGTTGGAACATCAAATCATCTGACACCATGCTTAACAACCTAATAAATTGTCCCTTTATTAGATTCTGTTTCTGCCCAAGGTGTGGACAGTGGTGAAGTGTAAATAGCTATTCAACAAAGTGGACATTCTAAAAATGTTTGATATAAATGTTCTTTTATCAATGTCTTTACTTAAAGCAAAATCTACATAATCAATTTTCAATAATCATAACACATAGTAAACTTAAAAAAAAATTATACTGTAAAATTAATATAATTAAAGAATTTATGCATTTATTTATTTATTAATTTATTTATTATCTCTCTCCATAATATCAATATGTCATCCAAAAATATGAGATAACTCGTTCATAATGCTTACTATTTAATATATATTTGTTTTCCCAATACCACAGCACTGTATTGGCAAAACTGAGGGGCCACAACGCCTCACATTGTCATTCCCCTCTTTTTATAGTAATCTCCCTTAAAATAAACAGAATTTTTCATAACCACTATTTCCATTAAATTCACAATAAATGCTGTCATAAACTGCTTGATATTTGTTCAAACATTTAGCACTTCATAAAGACAGTCAAGTCCTTGCATATGCAGTATTACTGAAAATAAATATTTAACATCTATTGTCACAAAAATAAACTGCTCATTTAGCCAACTCACTCAGGCAGTGCCATGAGTCCCTAAGGAAATACTTTTTATCATCAAAATATGTCTTTAACAATTTATCTGCCATTTTAGTCAATGGTTCAGTTTTAAACCCCCAGATGCCACAATTGGTCTTAATTGGGGGGGGTATATAATGTCTTTTTGGACCTAACATAATTCAAAATATTAATATCATAGGGACATAGCTGATTACTAGGCTAATGGCTCTAGTGGTCCTTTTTAAGCCTAACTATCCTTTCCAAAGAGAGAATCAAACCCTGTATGTGTGTTTGTGAGATAAACACCTTAATCATTATGCCAATCCCAAACCCCAAAAGTTACCCTTGCAGAAAACATCTGGATTTGAACTGCAGAACCCCTTTATCTTGCTATTCTCTCATTTCTCAGAGCATCGTTATCAGCAATATATCATCCTTCATAGGTAAGTACTAGGCTAGCTGCTCTTGAAGGTCACTTTAAGTCTAGACAAGTCCCCCTTCAAAACTGAGAATCAAACCCTGCATCTTGTGTTTGAGATGAAAACACCTTAACTGTTATACAATCCACCAATCCCATATTTGTTTATTTAAATAGTGATATGACTTGATTGTATAATCAATAAAATTAAACCACTACCCCCCCCCCAATCAGGCTCCATAACCCTTACGTGTTTATTAACAACCAAACCACTTAATACCATTTTCTGTTCTTTAGTCAGATTAAAAAAAAAAACTTTCCCTTGTTTAAATTTCTTATCATTAATATTTCTTATATCCCTCTCATATAATTTTTCAAAAGCTAGTACTGGTGGTAATCAGGGTGAATTCAAAGTACTAGACCATCTCACCACTTCATTCAAATCCCCACTTTCATTTTGAAATGAGAACTTAAAATTTACTTCCTTGTAAACAATTTTAATTCCAGCAATGTGTCTATTACATTTAAAGATATTGAAACACAAATGAAAGTCCTGTATAAGGTCATCCATATATATGCATAATTAAAGCAGATACAAAGTATGGAATACTGAATGAAACAAACTGACAGTTTCACAAGCAATAAGTGCAGAAATAAATATACATTATGTTGAATGCTGAATGAGTGTTCTAGACAAAAATGGCAAATTTCATGAAAATCATTTATTCTTCTAATAGACAAGCAGTCCATATTATGGATTTTATGCTTTTTCGCTAGAAAAATGGAAATTCTTTATCCTTGTTTATAAATTAATAGACCAAAACTGTTAAAATACTGTTTGTTGTTCCTTATGGTAAATGTGCAGTTGGACATTCTGTGTAATGAATAATATAATGTGCATATATTAAGTCTATAGTGAGCATCATTAAAGAAAATACATTTTTGTGCAGAAATTACAATTACAAAATTTGATAGAATCAAAATCCCTCCTGGTAGGCATTGCATTCTCAGGATCCAGATAAGAAAAACTCTTTACAGCTGCATTCTAGGGCATGTTGTGGAAAGGTCAGTCAGATAAACTGATGACGACCTCAAGGTCATACTCTTTGTTTTAAGAATTAATGACATTGTCAGGGGTAGGCAATCTATAAAGTTGAGCTCAAACTGTAAAGTACAAGAATGTGAAGCATTTCTGTTTGAAAAGAGGATACGTTTCCTGCTTTCTTCATAAAAATGAACTGTTTTGAAAGAAGAATGCATGCAACGTTGTCCTTTATTAAATGCCACTTGTGGCCTAATGATGTTTGCTGTGAAGCTGGTGACAACTACAGATAGTATATTTTCCAACGTAACAATACATATAACAGTGACAGTTTTGAATCACATCACTCTAAATGGTAGCTTGTGTTGTAGCAGGTCTGAGCAAATGTTACATTTTAGTAAGGGTTCTGCATATGTGTTTTTTCAGAGTTACTGGAGTGTCACAGTGTAAGCCAGATGGTTCAATACTTTTATTGTACCCAAATATCAGTGCATTCCCACAACCATATTACTGGCAGACTGAATACTCAAGTCTGAAGGAGGTTCACTACTCTCTTTATTATACTAAAAAGTACTGCTTTATTTTTTCACTTTTTAATTTAACATTTATTCCAAGTTCACTAAACCATTTAAGCATAATTGTCCTGTCATGGATGAGTAATTTTTTTGATAGTTTCATTACAGTAGTCAGCAAACCAGAAAGCCAATTACTTGCAAATTGTAAAGTGTGAATGCTGACTATGAAAAGGATCCTAGTTATTTTCATTAGGGGTAATATATAATTATCGATCCTGGGATGGGTAAGGCCAAACTATAATCAAGTGGGGTAGGTTAGTTTGAGTGCAAAAAGGAAATTGGCTAGACTTAAAATGCCCTGCAAGGGCAGCTAGCCAAGTACTTACCTATGAACCTATTAAGGAAAAAGCTCAAACTCTTGGTGTATACATTTAGAATAAAGCAGATTTTTTGTATGCTTTTTCAGACTGCTTCCCAGCCTGGATAGTGTTTATTACTTGTAATCATGCTAAACAATAATATAGTAGTAAGTGGAGTTTAATACTAAGTTTTTAAAAAAGAAAGAAATATTTATTTGTGGGCTAGATCAACTATACTGCAATCCATTTGAATTTATTAGTATCATGTCTTAAAAACAAAGAAAATTTAACAATAAATAATCTTGTCAAATTACATTCTGGAGCTGCTCTTTTTAAAATACCAGTGGACTCACATTTTTGCATTTCAAATTATTACATTACTTTCTGTGGTAGTGCACAAGCAAAGATATTTTAACACTGGAAAGTGCAATAGTCTTAATAGTTCATTGTTCACTGAGATGTTAACATTAATGTTGAGTGGTTGAAACAGCACAGATTCCTTGAGCAAAATCAGTTTCTTTAAATATGAGTATATAACTTAATGTATGGGAACAGGTTTGTGAAAATACATGATTTCTTATCAGTGAAAGGAATCTGTTTATATGATATACCTAGTCTATTTATGAAATATGTAAATATGTTATTGTTATCCAAAAAGTCTGTTATTGGATGTTACATTTAAATTTCTAGAAATGCTAATTTAGATATGTTCCAAACTGTGTAGAAGAATAGCAAATTATTTTTGCACCCTCTTTGTGCTTTGGGTCCAAAATGTTATTCAGACTAAACCAAGAATTGCTGTTTTCACAAATAAACTTTGACACAGCCTTATTGTTATGGCTTGAAAATGTTAAGCAACACTTGAAGTACAAATCTGTTGTACAAGCAAAAGATCTTAGAAAATGTGTTCATTTTACAATAGACTTTCTAGCAAAGAAACAAAAGTTGAGTTTGTTTAAATTTTCCAAGTCAGCTCTAATACTATCCGGAGATAAGTTAAACAGGGTGTGAATAAAAGTGTGACTATCATATTTATATTTGATTCTTAGGCATTTAAGTAGACTAGGTTAAATGTTAATGCTTGGTACCTTAGGTAGGCCACAGACATACTATATCTCTGATGTCCTTAGCAGAGAAGAATTGTGATTTGTCAAAATGTAATATATAATTTGATAATCTATTTCAGTTGTAAACAATCTCCAGAAAACATGGAATATCTGTTGCCAAACTGTAAAATTTATAAAGGATATTGCTTGTAAAAGAACTCATTTTGATATACACAATGCAATTTCTTGCCTGTAAGACTGGGGTCCCAGATGATGTTTAGAAAATAACTGTTGTATACATAAAATAAAGAGGTAGGTTGACAAAGGGCATCCTTGCTTACTATCTCTTGAACTTTGGATAGGAGATTATAGCCTAACATTTATATTAAGATAATAAGATGCTGAATCAAACAAAGGTTTAACAATTTGAAAATATAACTGTCTGGAAAGGAAAAATTTTATAATGCCACAAACAGAAAGGAAAGGGGATCTGCACTCAATTAAATGTTTTAGTAGTGTCATGAGTCTAGACTGTGTTGATTACTAATGCATGGTTTGTAACAGAAAACCAGTTCAAGCACTATTTTATTCTCCTGTCACTGTTGTGATTTCATTAAATATTATTGGAATTTTGATATAACCTGATCAGCTACTAAACAAAATCTTTCAGCTTTGATAGTAGAGTATATTTTAATACCTATGACTGCTAGTGAAATGGCACATCAATTTTTAATAAGAAGACGCATCTAAAGTTGCTTTTGACTTGTTTAAATATTTTTCATAATTGCACTTATTCTTAAATAATTATAACTTTTTATAAAAACTGAGGATAACTGACACTTGAAATGCTTGTGCTGTAGCTGTGCCTAGGATTACATCATACATATCCACAAAAGTAAGAATTGCATTTAATCTGGTGAGTAAATGATCTGTCAATATATTTGAAACATACTTGGAATGCATACATTTAGGAAGGATTCCATATCAGCTATGTCCAAATGAATATTTTTAGAACCATAAATTATTTTGTAAGTACTCTGAAGAGCAGTGAGGGTGTTATTCTGCTTTATGTACATAATATCATTATTTGTAATGAATATGTTATCAGGGAAGAACTATGTAGACCCACCCCTTAATGCATTAGCTACTGTGCACTATATTCTCACAGACTGTCAGGGCTAGCCACTTGGTAGTGTTAAAATTGGATATAGGCAATATGGATAGGGACAAAAATGGACATGCATATTTGTTGGTGTTAAGTGGGTTGATGACCCAGCCTACTCAGACCTGCACCATGGATCTATACAAACAGTGGAAAGGGTATATGCGCCACAACAAGATATATAAGTATCCTGTTTTTTTTTGGCTTATTTATTCTGATTATTGTTTCTAGCAATTTATAAATAGCACTTTTTATTGCCTGCTGCATAGTTTTTATTGCATTTTATTGCTATTAACTGATCTGCATGGGTAACTGATTTGTTTGCAGTTAAAATCATTCTGTAGAGTCTCTTTGCTCCTTTTCTCTGTTTAAAAACTTTCATTCTGTGGCCCACTGCTGTCATCAAGATTTCTGTAGTGTTTACTGTCTAAAGAGTGTAGGCTAATAGCTTTAGTATTGTCCTAGTTCAGATTTGCTGGCTCTGGGCCTGTTTGTCTTTACAGTGATTGTTCAAAACACATGAACAGGCCATCTTGAATTAACAGAAGCCTTTCTTTACCTTTCTGGCTGGATTGTGTTAATTGGTTGCTTGCTAGTGGGGGCTGGTTCTTTTGTGCTTTTTTAAAAAAAGTTATCTAAGGTTGTATCTTCCGGTATTTAAGCTTAACTTTGAGAGGATTTCTGTTTATACACACTGAGCAGAGTAGAGGAGGGGCGTTGATTACAACTCTGATCTGAGATATATAAGTATCCTTTTTTTGGCGTATTTATACTGATTACTGTTTCTAGCGATTTATATATAGCACTTTTTATTGTCTGCTGCATAGTTTTTACTGCATTTTATTGCTATTAACTAATCTGCATGGGTAACTGATTTGTTTGCAGTTAAAAGCATTCTGTAGAGTCTCTTTGCTCCTTTATCTGTTTAAAAACTTTCATTTGGTGGCTCACTGCTGTCATAAAGATTTCTGTAGTGTTTACTTTCTAAAGAGTGTAGGCTAATAGCTTTAGTATTGGTCCCCACCCTCCCTCCCAGTTGGTGTCTTGTTGTTATACTTGGTATCTTTGCATTTGCCTGCCCCTACTGTAAATTTGATCTATGACATTCCTCCCAGTCTAGTGTCATTAGCTCATTCTACCTAATACAGAGAGAGAACATCTGAGAAAGCCTTCTGTTCCTCCTTTCTCCCTTTCTGAAAAAAAATTGCCTGAATCTCTTTGTATTCTGACTGTGTTTCTCAAACATTTTGGAAATATAAAGTATATTTTAGAGCATTTATTATAACTGTATTTGTCTTAATATTGCTACAACTCAAGTGCTCTAAGTTGCACTGCATCTGAATTGTTTTTGTGTTTTAACTGCTTTTCTGTATATATAGACTTTTCTGTATATGTAGACTAGCTACTTACTCTGCTGTATTACTGCTACTTAAATCGTTTTCAGTTGTGCACTTGCCTTGCTTCATTTAAAAAGTTTTAAATTGCTAATTTTGTTTTAATTGCATTTACTGTTTAGGACTACACACTCAAGTGTGTTAGCCTTTTTTGTGTTTATTTACTGTATTATTGCATTGTTTAGCCTGTTTTAACCTTGTTTGCTCATTTCCCGCCTTTCCTAGCCAGTCCAGGTCCCAGGCTTTTCTTGTTCTGCGTTCAGAGCTATCCAGACTTTGTTGTTGTAGAGGGAAGTTCTACTGCTTACCAGTGGGCGTGGTGAGCATTGTACTGCCTATCTAACACTAAAGGAGTGGTTTCCAGCTCTGAAACTGTAATTTTATTAGTCTTTTTGGGCTGATTTCTATTCTTTTCAACTTTCTGGCTTAAAAACGCATGTGTTTGCACATTTTTCACATCATGCAGCACCACGAGGCTACAGTTAAACTATTACAGGTGCCAGAAAGTCTGCTCTTCAAATTTTCCCTTATAACTAGCTGATTTCTCAGTAGTAGCACTAAAATCTGAACCTCTGTGACTAGCACTTGCTCTAGAACCTGCTGGAAAGCACTAGGAAGCCTGAAACTGATACAAGCACTCAACTGTTCTTGTCAATAAGAAGAAATTAATCATAGGTACTAAACAGCCTATAATTGCAAAGTACCTTGCAAAGGTAAGGGAAAACAGCTCTTATACTTTACAAAAAAAGCACCTAAACAAGCATGTCCAAGGGTCAGCTTCCGGTAATGTCTCCTGTCCACCTGGTGAATCTGGGCATACTGGGGCAATGCAGCAACTGCCTCATGTACACAGACAACCCTCTCCTCCTACCACCCAACACTACAACCTGTGAGAGATGCACTTACATAGCCAAACTGGAAGCAAAGCTCTCTCGGGACAAGATTGTGCTAGACAGTCAAGAGGAGAAGGTTAACACCTGCACTACACCTCAAGCAACTCATAGCCCTTCAAAACCCACACCATCAATATCCACACATAGCAACACTAAACCCACATATGTGGAGGCCCTTAACATTAACCTGCCCAAGCAACAAGGACCTCCGAAGCTGAAACGCAAACAAACACCAGTCACAACCAAAGTGACATATAGCTCACAACACCAGTGTGCCACCCAACAACAGCCCTAAGGCAAGACAATGTACCCAACACTTTAGTCATAGGTGACTCTATAGTCAGGCACACTGATGTCCCACTCACCATGCTGAACAAGGAGAAAATTACAGTCAACTCCTTGTCGGGTGCGAGGATCCGCCACATAAAGCATGCACTCAAGTCACTCCACAACAAGTACAAAAATGACTTTGTCATTGTCCATGCTGGAGTAAATGACTTGAGACGTACCTCCCTGGACTACATGAAAAGATACATGGAAGAGTTCTCGGATCATGTGGCCAGGGCAGGTATGACCTTAGCCCTGAGAAGCATCCTGCCTTCACCCAGAATGATACCACAGTATAAGGACAAAATGATTGATTTCAACAATTGGCTAAGTTTCTGGTGTCATTCAAAGGCGATCTAGTATCTCTTTGCCTGGGAAGACATGATTGAGAAACCATGATGCTTTTCCAGAGATGGTCTGCACCTGTCACTCCTGGGATTCAGGTTACTGGCTAAAGCTCTTGCCACCCCTATAGTTCTATTTTTAAGCAAGGTTCAAAGGGCAAAACCACCACCATAACAGATACAAGCATGTAAAATCTGAAGGTAATGCTACTCAATGTTAGAAGTCTAAACTTCAAAATGCACTCTCTCGAGGCACTCCTACAAATGGAGAACATCGATATCTGTGCAGTAACTGAGACCTGGTTCAAGGCTCCAGAGACCACCCCTGCAATACCAGGCCACAACTCTTACCACACTTTTTGGCCACAAAACCAAGACCAAAACACTAAAGGTAGAGGAATGTCCATATTCACCAAGGATATTCACAACTCCAGGCTAGTTGCCCAACACAATGCATCTGAAATTTTCCAGGTGCAAATAACACTAGGTAAGACTGCAATCCAAATTGTAGCTTGCTACAGATCCCCCACCATGCCCCAATATTCTTACTACGCCTTTCTAAACATACTGGAAAATATTAAGATACAACCAAACACCCTTATACTGGGTGATTTCAACTACCCTGCCATTAACTGGGAAAACTACTCGGGTACCAACTCCTTTTCCCAATGGTTCTTGGAATTCATAAATTCCAATGCTCTGGATCAACTAATCCATTGTCCCACCAGGGGCTCCAATATCCTAGACCTGGTCATTACCAACATGGGAGATAGATGCTCCACACCAGTGGTCACCCCCTCATTGGTCAGGACTGACCGTAAGCAAGTCACTCTTGACATCCACATCCCACCCCCACCCCCAGTAAGAGAACCTCCTTAAAAAACTTCTCCAAAGCCAACTTCATGCTACTGAAGTCAGAAGTGACAAACTTCATGACACCCATGCAGACAGGATCTGAAAGTCCGACTCCAGAATCCTACACTAAGGCACTGTACTAGCACATCCACTCATGCATGAATCGTGCCAAACCAAATAAAACCAAGATACTCTTCTCAAAAAAAGGAAGCCAATCTGGTGGTCCCCTGCTATAAACAAACTATGCAACAGAAGGAAGAAACTGTTGCAGAAAAGAGGAAAATCCCAGGATGCAAAAAACTCCCTCACCAACCTCAGTAAGAAGCTGAGATCCCTCATAAAATCCTCAAAAGCTAGTTATGAAAATAAAATTGCCAAAGATTCCAAAGACAACCACAAGGCATTCTATAGTTATGTCAAGAATCTAAATGGCAATGCTCAGATCTGCTCTGAGCTACAACAGAATGGCGTTAAGTATACTGATCCCAAGGATATTGCCAATATCCTGGCAGATCGATTTAGTGCCAACTTCACCCTCCTCTCACCCCCTAAAGGGCCCATCTCAATACCAAAAGATTGCCAAATTCTGGTAATCATGGCCACACAGGTAGAAACTGCACTCTCCAAAGCTAAGAATACAGCATCCATGGGACCAGATGACATCCCACGCTGTGTACTACATGAACTACAAAATGAACTGGCACCTCACCTAAGTATCATGTTTAATCATAGCCTCACCTCAGGCTTCGTGCCCACTGAGTGGCGCACAACTACAGTTATCCCACTCCACTAGGGGGGATCCACCTTCGATCCCGGGAACTACCATCCATCAGTCTGACGAGCCTGATCTGCAAAGGCATGGAATGCATTATCATGGAACTTATAAACAAAGACATTGGCAAACTTCAAACACTGGACCCCACCCAGTTTGGGTTTGTGAAGGGCCGATCTTGTCTCCTGAACCTGATTGACTTCTTTGAATCAGTCTCCAGAGCTGTGGACGAGGGTAAGGCAGTCCACATAGCCTATCTGGACCTCGCCAAGGCCTTTGACACCATCCCCCACTCCAGAATCATAGATAAACTTACTAAGCTGGGCATAAATCCCTACGTCACTCGATGGGTTGCCAACTGGCTTACTGACAGAACCCAGACTATAAAAGTAGCCGACTCCAAATCCAGCTCCAGACAAGTGACAAGTGGAGTACCTCAGGGTTCAGTCCTGGGACCACTCTTGTTTGGCATCTACTTTTCTGAACTACAGGCCAACACTAAGGGACTCTGGCTAACAAAGTTCGCAGATGACTGAAGACTGGGAGCCATTATTGAATCCCCAAATGATGTGGATATTCTACAAAAGGGCCTTACAGAAACAGATGCCTGGTGCCAGAGCCATGGACTCAAGCTTAATGACAAGAAATGTATAGTTATCCCCTTTGGAAAAAAACATGTACTCATGAATTACCACATAGGTGGCAGTACACTAAACATCAAAAGTGTGATGAGAGACTTAGGGACACAGGTGGACAGTGGTCTCACCTTCGATAACCACATTGCCACAACAGTCAGAAAATTCTTCTATGTGGCACACCTTATCACTAAGGGCTTTTCATCCAGAAAAAAGGAGGTCATTGTTCCACTGTACTCATCCCTCATTAGACCCATTATAGAGTATAATGCCCCATTTGGTATGCACCTCACAAGACATTTGCAACAGCTGGAAAGGCCACAGAAATACCTCACTAAAAGAATCACAGGCCTAAAGCAGATTCCATATGCTGACCATCTAAAAAAACTCCAGCTATACTCTGTGGCATATCGTCTACTCAGAGGCAATCTCTGCTTAACATACAAGGCCACGTCAAACCCTAAGCTGTTGGACATGCTCCACTTAAAGAAATCCCAATCCCTCAGAGCCACATGCTCCAGGGATCTAAACCTTGTCATCACAATGAAAAAAACATGCTGGAGGGATAGGTTCCTGACCCAGAGACTCCCCATACTCTGGAATAGACTGCCCATACATGTCAAGAAGAGCGCCTCCTTGGCCATCTTCAAAAGGAACCTTGATGATTGGATGAGAGATAGTAAATTCACCCCGGGGATCATGTGAGTCGCCCTGCTAGACATGGGACCAGGGAAGTAAATATTGTGGGAAGAAATATCCAGGGAATTTTTATGGCTAGACTTGTATAGGCCCTAAGGCCGATAGCCTAGTACCAACCTATGAACTTATGAACCTATGAACTGACCAAGGATTTCCCACAATAAAACCCTGCAGCCCTAGTTAAATAAACTGGCTGGCTGCTTTCCACTTGCCTAGCCAGGATTACCTAGGAATAACTCCATTGACTTAAATCTGGATGTAAAACCAATAAAATGCCAAACATGAACTAAGGATTGGTACGCTAAGTATAGGTTCAGCATGTAGGAATGAAATAAGTATCCTATAACAACACCTCATTCTGTTTTCATGGTGTATGGTTATGCATATATTTATATGTGAGAGACTGGTATGAGACACGAACCTCACTGCTGCATCACACTGTTGCAAATACCTCAGTGCTACTGACAAACAGAGTCTGGCAAATTTAGTTCATATTAAGGATGCATAAAATAATCACTCTTGTAACTCCTCTTTGAGAGTATTCACTGCTGCATCACAGCAGAAAGGGCAAAATGTATAGGCAATATTGAGTCAATGGCATGTTATGGTCAGCATGATTCTCACTGTCTCTGCTGTGTTGGTTATCTTGCATATTCTTTTTTCAGCATTACTACATTACTTTCATCCTAGCAACTAAGAATATTGTTCATTCTTTCTGTCTTTTTTTTTTTCCTTTTCTTATCACAACCATTTTGTCTGAGGGTTGTGAAAAGATAGCAAAAGTATTTACTCCAAATGGACTTCTTTAACCTGACCCTAGTTAGACGTATGGTATACAGCATCAGAGATGCTGCTCTGTAAAGGGGGCTCTACTACTGACACTGAAAACTAAAATCCTATCAGCCTGACAAGTATCATTTGTAAGGTAATAGAACACAGACTTGATTAACATCAATGTAGTGCATGCAGCATGGTGATTACCCGCTAATATCTGAAAAATGACAAATCAGTTAAGCTCTTTTATAAAATGAGACCTGATCTTAACAAATGTTAAGCACTCTCTGCCTAACTTGTTAAGGTCAAATCTCATACTAGGCAAGTCAATCTGCCAATACTGACCAGCAAACTACAGCAGCAGAAGAAAAAGCAGATTTGCTTCTTCCTGCTCTCTGTGCTGGTAATGTGTCTGAATTTGTTTTATAAACTTAGAAAGTTGCTAGAATAAGAGGATTTGTGTTAGCATGCAATTTCTGAAGGATATGAAGTCTGAAAGTCAAATGTATGTCATTTAGTGACCACTCCTCAGTGATGTGACACAAAGCTACAGATCTGATGAGGAACATACCAAACATATAAGGCACACATTTTGACATTCTGTGAAAATCAGGACAGTTCATAGGCATGACAAGGTGAGTGTAAGCTGCTTACACTGTCTTTCTCTCAGTGCTTACTAAGTGCTTCACAGCTTTCAAAGTCAGAAAGACACTTAGTGTTTTTTTTTATAATTAGTAGTTCATGAAGCACATAACTCTCCATGCATTACAAAAAATTAAGATAGGGTCTCTGTCCATATCCCCTTATTACATGTTTTTGACATGGGTGCCAAGATTCACTTCTCAAGCTTTGCTCTCCAGGTGAATGTCTTGGCAGTCAGGTCTCAAACACATAATAAGGTGCTTATGATCAGAGACCCACTCATAATCCTCTATATTACAAATCTCATCCAACTAGATTCACAACAGTTTGGTTTTGTAAAAGGTAGATGCTTTCTAAGAAACCTTCTTAACTTCTTTGAGAAGGTAACACAAGCTGTTGAGCTGCAGAAACACTATAAGCACCACTTACCTTGATGAAGTCAAAGGCATTTGACACCATCTCACATGTAGGCATAATTAATAAACTAAATATGTTATAATGTGATCCCTATATGATAAGATGAAATGCAAAGTGTCTAAAAGACAGCACTCATACAGTATAGGTGGCAGAGGCAGCATCTGTGAACATGATGGAGACAAATAGTGTCCTGCAGGGTTCAATGCTGGGTCCACTTTTATTCAGTATTACTTCTCTTACCTATAAACTGAATGGGTGGGCCTTCGTTAAAGGTTGGGCATCGGGCTGGCACCTCGGCACTGTAAAAATCTACTGCCAATAATTAGCGGACCAGAGTTACACTGTGGCGACCCCTAACCGGGAAAAGCCGAAAGAAGAACAAACATAACTTCTCTTACCTACAAACTAAAAGACAAGACCTACGGCTTAGCAAGTTTACAGATAACTACAAACTTGGAATCATTGTGAAATATACCTCTGACACAGAAACCCTCCAACAGGAACATACTTTTATAAATACCTTGTGACCTGAAATGCAAAAAAGGCAACTTTGGTACACTTGGAAGACAAGCCATCCCCCTAGGATATAGCACTGACAATACTACACTTTCAAAATGAAAATGTAATCAGTGACCGGGCAGCCTGGGTAGATAAATCCTTCTTCTTTGACTAGCATATAGCAACATTTGTCAGGAAGTCCTTCTTCTTGGTGAAGCTGATCACCAAGGGAATATTATCTAGATCTAAAAAGGTTATTGTCCCTTGTATTCAGCATTGATCAGACCAATTATAGAATTCAGTGGCCCCTTTGAGATGTTCTTCACCAGACATACTAAACACCAAAGACCACCAGATTCTTAACAGAAAGGAATGTAGCTTTAAAATCTCTAAACTACCAGAAAAGTCTAGAAGCACTGCCATCTTTTCTGTACCTTATAGGCTCCAAAAAGAGACCGGTGCTATGCTGTTTGAGCAGTCAGACGCATTAGTCCAGGATCTCTTGTAATGTCACAAATCAAGCGATCCCACAAATACCAAAATAAGAGATATAAACCTGCTTCAATATATCAATAAAACAAGGTGGATTGGCAGATTTGTTACTCAGTTCCTCCATCAGCTCTGGAACAGACTCCCCTTGCAGATAAAGCATTGTAATATGCTATAGTCCTTCAAACAGAACCTGGATAATTGGATGGGTATTCATAAATTCCCCCTGACCATAGACCTCATTGAGAAGGGAAGCACAGTCTAGGGCAGGAACTGGCAAGGTGTACTGGTCACAAGACTTAGTAGCCTTGATCTTGCTATTATTGCTGTAATTCTTATTCCTTCCTTCCTTCTTCCATTCCTCCTTTCTTACTCACTTTCTTTCCTTCCATCTCCATTTAAGCAGGCTCCTTCCTTCTTTCATTCCTTCTTTCTTTCTCACATTCTTTCCTTCTGTCTCCATTTAAGTAGGCTCCTTCCTTCCTTCTTCCGTTCCTCCTTTCTTACTCACTTTGTTTATGAGATGTGCAATGTAGAAGGCTTTCCTTATCACCGTGCAAAGTTGGTGGTCAAAGTTTAGATTGTTGTCGACTTGTGTTCCCAGAATTCACATCACTGGGTTTGAACATAGAGGGGTACTGTCAATATGGTAATTAGTGGGGATTTCTGCTCTGCCAAATGGGATAATAATGCACTTTTTTGTGTTTAGTTTTAGACTGTGACTTTGGCACCAGTCATTTGTTTGTGTTGATCCCTCCTTTAATATGTTAACATTGTTGGGGGACTCAATGATTGCACCTAGTTTACAATTATCAGCGAATTTAGTAAGCCAAAGGCCATCTACTTTAACCTAGACTTCTGAGAAATAGATTCCAAATAGTAAATGGCCCAGTACAGATCCTTGTGGTATGCCATTAGTGACAGGTCTACTGGTTGATTGGGAGTCACCAACTTTGACAGCATGTGTTCCGTTGGTGAGCCAATTAGCTACTCATTTAGTGATGTAAGGGTTAACACCTAGCTGGGAGAGTTTTACAATGATACTCGAGTGGGCAGATTGTGTCAAAGGCTTTTTCTAGGTCCAGATAGGCAGTATGCACTGTCTTAACTTCATCCAGGGCTTTGGTGACTTTCTCAAAGAATTTTACCAGGTTCAATAAGCACAATATACCCTTAACAAAGCCAAACTGGGTTGGGTCTAGAGTTTGAAGGCTGCCTATGTCCTTGTTGAAAAGGTCTACGGTGATCCTTCCCATGGCCTTGCAGACGAGGCTGCTTAGACTTATGTGTCTATAGTTCTCAGGGCTGGTTGATTGCCTCCTTTATGCAAGGAGATTACAGTTGCTGTTCTTCATTCTACTGGTACAGAGCCAGTTCTCAGCTATGGTTAAAGGGAATGGGAAGTGGGTCAGCTTGGTCCTCTTTTTGATTGCTTAGTAAGCAACCTGGAATGTTATCTGGTCCCACTAAGGCCATGTTTTTGGCTTGGAGAGCACAGATATGACTTGATCTCTATAAATACTAGGTAGAGGAGTGGTGTCAGTTATGCTTTGGGGTATGGCTGGTGGGAATAGGGAGGGGTGAAGTTTGCACCAAATCTGTCAGGCAGCAGGTTGGCAATTTCTTCTTGTATAGTGTGAATGGTACCATCTGCTACCAATTAGTCACATAGCTGGGCACTCCCTTTTGGAATTTGGATGTACTTAAAGAATGCCTTATGATTGTCCCTGGCGATGCAATTTTAGCTTCATAATTAGCTTTTAGAGGACTTTACAAGACTTCTTATTTGCTTGTTCAATCTATGGAGGGAACTTTTCCTTTGCAGAGGCAGTTGCATCTTGTTCTTGAACATCAGTTTCTTTCTTTTGTTATACAATCTGTTAATACTAGTTATCTACCAAGGTGGCTTGTCTGTTTCAGGAGGGCCTGGTTTTAATCTGGTCAGGTACAGCCAAGCCGAGACAGTTGTTCAGATGATTACACAGGGCATTTCTGTACATCTTTGAATAGGAGTCAGTATTTCCTGTGATTGCAGGGGGTATAAAACGTTTTATACCATCACTCAGTTGGCTGTAGTTTGCTGCTTTGGAGAAGTTCATTAGTGGTTTTCCTCCTTTGGGGGTGTGGGGTCCAATAGTTACTTTGAACGAGACTGATTTATGGTCTGAACTTAACAGGGAGGGCATTAGACAGGGGGCAGTGCAGTGACCACCAATGTTGGTGAGTGCTATATTAAGGACATTAGAGCTCCTTGTGGAGGTACATACTGTCTGTTCCAGAGCATTTGCATTGACAAAGTCCAGGAACCTTTGGGCAAGGATGTTTGAGCTCTTGTATGTTACGCAGTCAATGGAGGCATAATTGAAATTTCCCAAGACTAAGGTGTTGGGCTGTATGGCAAGTGACTCCAGTAAGTGCAGGTAGCCATTGCACTTTTCTTTTTTCACAGAGATGGACCTATAGCTAGCAATGCTGTGGTAGGGTGTTTTTTCTATATTTAATTGGACATGGAGTCGTTTGAGAGAGCTGTACTGTTTGACCAATCTTGAGGTGTACTTGGCTTTAATGGATGAATACTCCTCCACCTTTAGTTCTTTCATGCTCATTCTGAGGTCCAAATGTGTGGAAGGCATTGTAGCCTTGCACAGCTGAGAGGCTCTCCATGGCCTTGAACCATGTTTCAGTGACTGAACAGACATCAGCATCTTCCAAGGTGAGGAGTGCTTCCAGGAAGTACAGTTTCACGTTTAGACTCCTAGAATTAAGCAGCAGAACCTTGAGTTTGTCTCAAGTGGATTTTGCTATAGCAGTAATTTTGCCATTTTGACATTGCCTAAAAAGGCACTATGGAGGAGGCAAGCATCTTAGCCAGTATCCAAAAGCCTAGGGGAGACAGGTGCAGACCATCTCTGGCAAACCAGCAAGGCCCGTCGACCATATCTTTCCAAGCTAACAAATACTGGATCCCCCTGGACTGACACCAGAAGCTAAGAGAATTGTTGAAGTCAATCATTTTTTTGTTTCTACTGTGGCATCGCCCTGGCTGATGGTAGAATGCTACTTAGGGCAAGCATCATACCTGCCTGGAACACACAATCTGAAAGTTCAGTCATGTCTATCTTCATATTGTCCAAGGAGGTATTTCTCAAGTCATTCACCCCAATATGGACTATGACAGAGTTATAACGGTACTCGTAGTTGAGTGATCTGAGTGCATGCATGATTTGATGGATCCTGGCACTCGATAGTCAACCGACTGCGACCTTCTACTTGTCCAGCCTGGTGAGGAGGACATTTGTGTGTGTTACTATGGAGTCTCCTATGTCCAAACATTAGGTTTTGAGGTGTTTTGCTTTAGGGGCTTATTTGGTGAGACACTGCTATATGTGATATGTGCAGTGGTTTCTATAAATGTTGAGGTGTGTGCAGATAATTTTCCTCTTGGGAGGTTTCTGATCTTTTGGTAGGGTTCTAGTCAGTACCTCCACATATGTAGGTTTATGTATTGTGTCCTGAACCTGTGTGAGAGGTGATGTGTGTGAGCAGACAATCTGTTTGATGTCTTGTTTTTGTTATGTGAGAGGATTGTTTCCAAATTGATAATGTAATTATGTCTCTCACATATGGTATTTGTTTCAGGACTAAGAGGTTGTCAGTATACATAAGCCAAATACTACATTGCCTCAGGATGCCCAAGTAAATCAGGGTGGCCTGAGAAATTGTGGGAAAGTGACCATCCATAATGGCAGGTTTATACCGTAGTACTATTGGGGAGTGGGGAAGTTATATCAGTTTATGATGTAGGGATAATAGAGGGGCTTATTCTGTTGATGGTTTTGGGTGAATAGCTATGGCGGGTCTATATTGGAAGTGCAAATGCTTACGTTGTCGAAGACAGCATGACTGACACATAGTAAGTGAATGTGCTACACATCGAATGCCTCAAAGGTCGTAATAGCATATTTCGAAATGTTTTAGTTGGCCAAACAATGTACAAGGTGACTGACATGACTACGGCAGTGCAAACCAATGTAATGTGAATACTAATCGTAGAATAATAGAATTTAAGTGTACTGTTAAGTTGAATTAGTCATTCAAATTATTAAAGGGTTTTCAATTAAAAGTCATACTGAATCTTTGCATAATTTACATTTAAATAAGTGATATTATCCTCATGTAGTGCACGTATAAATAACAGGTTTTGTACGTATCATTTGTGATGCACTTGCGCTGTTTTTGACTATGGCTAGTGCAACACTGTTTTCCCCCAGAGTTAAAGGGCAATGCTATCAGACAGTTAAATCCCAGAAAAGTAGTGATATGTTACATGTGGATGGATACCTTTTCAATCTAGAGAAAACTATGAAAGACAAAAGGTATTGGTGCTGCAGACTTAAGCTAAAGGAAAAGTGTAAAGGTAGAGAGGTAACTGTAAAGGAAGTTCAGGGCGAATTACTGTTAAAATGTTCAGCACATCACCACACTCCAGATGCTACAGAGGTGGAGAAATATGTAGCTTCTGATAAATTGAAGCAAAGTGCACATTTGACTAGAAACACACCTGCTTTGGTTGTTGATGATATCATTGCCAGCACGTCGACAGAAGCTACACTTTCTTTACCGTCTAGGAGATCAAAGCTCCAACAAGTTAATAAGGTCAGACGTAAAGCAATTTTAAATTACACTACAGTTTCCACCACTTTAGAGAGTGTAGATCCTAGTAGTTGTAGTTTGAAAGAGGGTACATTCATACAGAAGCGAATGGTTGATTTGCCTAATAACGTACATGTTTTGGTGTTTTCAACCACTGAGAATTTACATGATTTGAGCAAAGCAGACATCTGGCTAATGGATAGAGTTTCCCTGACTAAAGGCTGCTTGTGTAGACAACTGTACAACATACATGCAATGGTTAAAGTTGCTGACAGTACGAAGTGTCTACCTTTGGTGTTTTGGACATAAAATAAAAAATGATGCATCAAATACTGCTAATAGATTAGCAATTTAGTTTTATAGGGATTGTAGTAAGCAAGTCAGAACCAAATACTATTGAATGCAGAAGCATGCCCAATGATAGAGAAAGACTAGGCAACAGATACAATAAATAGAATTAAAAAGGACTCAGATGCTGGGCCAGATGGCTTAAAGATACTTCCTGGATAAAATCCATGCTCCTTTAATACCGGTCTTAACACATTTGTTTCAAGAGAAATTTCTCACAAGTTATATCCCTCAAAATGGAAATGTGCATGGACAGTACCACTTTTTGCTTGTATCATCACCAGAACATTAGAAAAAATACTATTAGTATTTATGCAAAACCACGATAGTAATACATATTGTGATGTATTTCAATATGGCTTATCTAGTGGGAGATTGACTACAACCAATTTGATTTCCTTTTATGCAGATATTATGGCAAATGGTGCAATATTCTTGTCAAAATTACTTACATGGAACTGACAAAAACCTTTGATTGTCTGCTTAACTCTTCAATAATTAAGGCACTAGCCTCCCATCAAACCTTTGTAGACCATATTTAAATTCATTAAAAAAACTGTCATCCTACATTCATATTGATAAACTATAAACTATAATCTGAGCCTATACAAATTAAAAATGGGGTGACACAAGGTTGCTCACTGGCTCCCTACATTTCAGTATTTATACTCAACTCCTTTTAATTTTACTTACATATAAGACTCCTTGCAAAGCTAGAGTTGTCATGGTGTGATACCTTAAACCTCCTGTAATAGAGGCCCATGGAATATATTCATATATTCAATGGGCCTCTATTACAGGAGGTTTAAGATATCACACAGTGAAAACTCTAGCTTTGCTAGATTTTTCTTGTAGTTTTTTTACTAATTGTTTTGTCTGTGTGACATTTTTCCTCTTTGGTTTTGATGCTAGTTGGGATACTTGCAGACACCTTAATGGGTATGAACATCAGCTGGGTATAAAGACTCTCCCTGGGATTCAGTAAACTCCATGTAGGCTTTGTGCAAAGCCTACATGGAGTTTATGTATGTGCATGGTGATGCCTGGCAAATAGCAGTGCTAATTACATATTTATGCCTTGTACTGCATTTAAACATAAACAAGCATGGTTTCATGGCTGGCAACTATTCTCCTGATCAGGAAACCACATAAAGCAACATGGATAGCAAACCCATTTACCTCAGAGCACATTAGGTTAGCAGGACTGTGTGGAATGCCGCAATGATTACCAGGGCGTACAGGATAGTGTATACAGTGCAGAGTATTGTGAAATCCTATTCCAGGCATTCTGTACAGAAGTTACGCACATAAATGATCTGTAAGAGTACATGGACTCCCATGTAAAATAAACACTCTGGGGGAGTGTGTGTATTGAATAGAGACACACAGATGAATTGTAGGAATGAACAGGGAAAGAGGACAGTTGAAACAACCTATTGTACAGCAGATAAGGGCATGTTATTGGAAGACAGTTGCAGCAGAAACACCAATCACATATCAATATGTCACAGTACAGCCTGCACAATGAAAATGTGTATAATGTGACTGTAAGAATACGTCTTTGTGAGATAACCATCCTTACATGAACAATGCAGAGGACATCAGGGATGTTATATGAAATTGGGGGAGAATGCATATTGTGAAGCTGTGAAACCTGATTTGCTTGACTATGAGTGTAATCTCAGCAGAGGTTGGCATCAAGTGGCACACAGGTAAAGGCTCATGGACACCAGTAAAAGAAGCATGCACAATCACGCACAATATTAGACTAATACCACTAGTAATCCCATGTCACTGACATAACATATGTGACTCTGAGTGATCAGAGATGGTTCTGCACAAACACACTTGTACAACTATTATGACAATCTGTGAGGGTAATTACTGTCCTGACACTAACATCTGCTGGAGGTGTTTGTAGGAAATACTGCTACAGTTGTATGTGACACTATGATCAGTACAGGCTAGTTGACAGGTGTGCATGGCTATCTATATCTATGTATCTATCTATATATCTATATTGATACACACACACACTCACACACACACACACACACACACACACACACACACACACACACACACACACAGCACAATCCATACTGTCACAAATGTTACCCATGCCATCAATGTTGTCAAACAACTATGTATGTACTGTGTACATCCCTAGAACAGGTATCACACATGCATTTGGTGTAACAACTTGATGTGGGTTCCACAACATCAGACAGTAATGTTTATGAAACAAAAATAATACCTAGGTATGGCCAATAAGATGTGTGACAGGTCACTGTGGCAAAACTGATACACTTTAGTTACACATCAGTGGAAGATATGTAAGGAGGTACATGAAGAAGGGTACAGTGTACTCAGTTATTGGTGTGATGAAGGCTGTGAATTATAGAGGTATTATGGCCTTTGATGTGGATGTTTTCACATACTCAGTAGTCAGCACTGTAGCCACATGCTGGTAGATGTTCCACCCAGGACACAAGTCACATACTTATTGGTCTGATTATAGGATGTGATGTCTACATTATCCGCGGGTTATGCATTTGTTTTCATGATGTAACAAATACCCTCATGTTTTTGTTTTATTACAGGTGTTGTCATGGCTGTGGCAGCAATCTTTGGTGTGTGCTAATACTGTCTGTATTATACTAATATCACAGTTGGAATCAATGATTCCCCACAGTCTTTAGTCTTTCAGACAGCTGTTTGGACAGAGGATGTGTACATCATTTGTGATGTCTATGACTTAAATAATGGACAGAAAAGGGCCTAGCAGACAGCCCTGATTTGTAGACCCGATCACTGGACCTGAGATATAGGTCACTTCACAGGTTTCGACATATTTGGATGCCATGTATCTAATCCACTGGTCTACCCACTTGGTGATATAGGTGTTTATAGTCACATCTGACCATGTTGAGTGAATGCCTCAGTGCAGATTTATGTCAAATGCCTTGGGCTTGTCAAGTTCAAAAGGATAACATTGTCATCATGCATGCCCTCGATGACCTCTTTGAGAACATCTAGCAGATGTAACAGACATGATGTAGCATTAACAACTCACACAGGTTGGTTGCTCACAGTCGGGATATTATTAGGTGTCCATTTAGGAAAGGTCCATGATGACATATTGGTCTACCTCACAGATAAGGAGAGTCAGGATGTGTCTATGCATGCATGCATCAGGTGCTGTCCCCCCAACTCTGATGGATGCATGTTGATGTACACACTTCTATGGGAACATAGGCTGTGTGGAGTGTGTGTTGAAGCGTGCATTCAACCATGTCAGGAAGGTGTATGTGCTGAGTCAAGCTACTGGCAATCTGTGATGTTGTCACAGCCCATTGATTCAGTGTGATAGGCCTAGATGAATAGAGGACAGTGCATATTGCCTATCTTGATCTAGGCTAGAGTTTAGACACAATCCCTCACACAGGTATTGAGGAACTGTCTCAGCCATGGATTAACCCATATATCACTAGATGGGTAAGCAATTGGCTCACCAACAGAATACATACTGTGAAAGTTGGTGAATCAACCTGTACCAGTAGAGCTGTCATCATTGACATACCTCAGAGATCTGTGTTTGGCCCTTTACTGTTTGGAATCTATGTCTCAACAGTTCAGGCTAAAGTATATGGCCTTTGGCTTACCGTGTTTGCTAATTCTTCCATATTGGATGCAATCTGAGTCCACCAATAATGATAACATACCACAGGAGGGGTTAACACAGACAAATAACTGGTGACAAAGCCACACGGTCTACAAACAAATGCAAATATGTGTTTTTATTTTGTCCTTCTGCAAAAGTGGAATTCCCTGCTAATTACAACACTGACAACATTCCCGCTGTGCTGGAACCCAGTGATGCAAGACTTGGGAACACACAGATAGCAGTGTGAACATCGACCACCAAGTGTCCACAATGGTATGGAAAGGCTATGTTGTTCACATCATAAGTCATAGCATTGTATTCAGATCTGAGGATTATATAACAGCACTGTTCTTGAATCTCATCTTAACACTAATAGAGTATAATGCTCCCTTATGCATGTACCTCATGAAAGATATGCATCAGCTGGAGAGACCACAGGGATTTTTCATCAAAAAAAAAAAAAAACACAGGACCTACAAACCATGCCATGATGTATGCTGATAAACTGAAAGTCATGTCACTATAATCTGTATTGCATAGGATGAGGTGACTTCTGCATGGTCTCCAGGCCAGTCTCTGACCCTGCCCTGATGGGAATAGTGCACATTCACAAATCAGATATATGTGATGACATCAGCAGTGTCTAGTGAGGAGAAAATGGTAAAAAGTGTCCCACATGCTGGTATAAATGTCTGTTTCAAAGTCAAACAAGTGCACAAACACACACCCTAGTTGACTGCATTGAGAACAGAACCTCTACCTATTTAAGTACACAGAATACAAATTTTGCATTTAAGACAAGCACCACAGCTCAGTCTGACTTGCAGTATCTCAGACAACACTTTATAGATGATGATACCAACAGAGTCTGGTGAGGAAAAATGCTAATAGCAGTGTCCCACATGTTGGTGTAAAATGTACTCTGTAATGTCAACCAAGAACACAAATACACACACCTCCCAGTTGACTGCAGTGAAAACAAAGCCCTTACCTATCTAAGTACACAGACTACAATCTCTATATTTAAAGCCAGCGCCATAGCTCAAATCTGACTTTTAGTGACTCAGATAACACTTTATAGTGATGGCATCAGCAGAATCTAGTAAGGAGAAAATACTAATAGCAGTATCCCACATGCTGGTGTAAAATGCACTCTTGAATGTCAACTAAGGGCACAAACACACACACATACCTACCAGTTCACTGCAGTGAGAACAGAACCCCTACCTTAGTACATCAACTGGAGAACACAGCACTTTACACAAGAGCCACAGCTCAGCTGTGATTTGGAGAGGGTCAGGCAGTACTTTATAGCTGATGACATCAGCAGTGCCTGGTGAGGAAAAAGTGGTAATAGCAGTGTCACATGTGCAGGTGGAAAAGGCTCGCTCTAATGTCAAGCAAGTGCACACACACACACACACACACACACACACACACACACACACACACACACACACACACACACCTCTCAGTTGACTGCAGTGAGAACAGTATCCCTTATCTATCTAGGTACACAGACTACAAAACTCAATACTTTATACAGGTGCCACAGCACAAGTATGACTTTTACAAGGCTACAGGACAAATTGTGGTGGATGATATCAGCACTGAATGCTGGACAGCCTGCATGAAATGGATGTGTAGTCATGTTCAACTCTCAAGATATTTCAAGTTCTGCATGTTACCAGATTGATGAGTGTGCAATGTATAGTATGTTCAGCAAATGGATTCCTCTCCAAAAAATATTTATTGCAGATAATCAAAATCACATGGAAAGCAAACAAAAACTCCACCAAGTGAGGATTAAGTCACCATAAGTGCTTTCATCCACAAAAGTATACATTAACACAGAACTTCATCAGATGGCAGAAAAAAATACATCATATCCATTAAATACATTTTTTGTGTGACATCACAAACTCCCCTTGAGTACCTTGTTCCCTACTGGCCCTTTTTTTCAATTATAAAGGAATTCCCAATACTATTCTAGCATGTCCAAAGGTCAGTTGTCAATCTCCTCTCCGGTCCAGCTGGTGAATCTGGGAATCTTGAGGCAATGTTACAACTGCCTCATGTACACAGACAACCCTCTCCTCCTCCCAACAAATTCCAACACATGTGAGAGATGCAACCATATAGCCAAACTGGAGGCTAAGCTCTCTCAACTCAGTACTGGCATAACCAGTCAGGAGGAGAAGGAAACCACACTCACTACAATTCCAGTCTCACATAGACACACCACGACAACAAACCAAACACATAAACACACAAAAACATACTCGGAGGCTCTAAATAAAAATCTGCCTAAGCAGCAGAGACCTGCAAAGCAGACACCCAAGCAACCGCTACCCCAAAACAAAACACATGCAACACATAGTTCACAAAGCCAGTGTGCCGAACAGTCACAGCCCTTAAGGCTAAACAACACACCTGATACACTTGTAATAGGTGACTCTATCATCAGGCACACTGATGTCCCGCTCACCAGGCTGAACAAGGAGAAGGTCACGGTGAGCTGCCTGTCGGGCGCTAGGAGCCGCCACATAACACAAGCACTCAGGTCACTCCAAGACAAGTACAAATATGACTCAGTCATTGTCCATGCTGGTGTGAATGACCTGAGACATACCTCCCTGGACTACTTGAAAAGAGACATAGAGGAGCTCTCTGAGCATGTAGCCCAGGCCGGTATGACCCTGACCTTGAGTAGCATCTTACCCTCACCAAGAATGATGCCACAATATGAAGACAAGATGATCAATTTCAACAATTGGCTTAAGTGCTGGTGTCATTCAAAGGGGATCCAATGCCTGTCAGCCTGGGATGACATGCTCGACAAGCCATGATGCTTCACTAGGGACGGCTTGCACCTGTCACCCCTGGGCTTTCGGATATTGGCAAAGGCTCTTGCTACCCCCATAGTGCCTTTTTTAGGCAAGGCTCAAAAGACAAACCCACCTCCATAGGTATCACAAGGGATAAGAAACTAAGAGTAATGCTACTCAACGCCAGAAGTCTAAACCTCAAGATGCACACACTCGAAACTCTCCTTAGCATGGAGAACATCGATATCTGTGCAGTAACAGAAACCTGGTTCAAGGCTCCCTAGAGCACCCCATCACTACCAGGTTATACCTCATACCATGCTTTTCAGCCCCAAAACTTGGACCGAACCACAAAAGGATGGGGAGTATCAATATTTGTCAAAGATACCCACACCTCCAGGTTGGTGGCACAGCACGAAGCATCAGAGACTATCCATGTGCAACTAACTGTGGGTAAAACTGCTTTTCAGTTTATAGCCTGCTACAGACCACCCTCCCAAAAACAGGAACCCCACTTGGCCTTCCTGAGAATACTGGAAAATATGAAGGTCTCTCCAAACACCATTATATTGGGCGACTTCAACTACCCAAACATAAACTGGGAGCATTACTCTAGCTCCAACACCCTAGCCCAAAGGTTCCAAGAATTTATAAACTCAAATGCTATGGAACAACTTGTTTCCACTCCCACAAGAGGGGAAAACATACTGGACCTGATCATCACCAACATGGGGACACTATGCTCTAGACCAGAAGTGTATCCCTCACTGGTAAGATCAGACCATAAACTAATCTCGCTGGATATTCACATCCCGACCCCACCCCCTGCCCAGAAAACCACAGTGAAAAACTTCTCTAAAGCAAATTTCACACACCTCAAAACCGAGGCGACATCCTTCAAAGCCCCCGGGCCTGTGGAAAATACGGCCCAGACCGCAGAATCCTTTATAAACGCACTCTATGAACACCTTCAGGAATGCATGGATCATGCAATCCCAAATAAAACCAAGACCCAATCCTCCAAAGGCAGACGTCCTGTCTGGTGGACCCCAGCCATAAACAAACTATACAATAGAAGGAGGAAGCTACTACATGATAGAGCAAAATCCCAAAAAGGGAAGGCATCTCTGATCAGTATTAGCAAAAAACTACAGGCACTCACAAAATCGTCTAAGGCCAGCTTCGAGAGAAAAATTGCACAGGACACTAAGGATAATCACAAGGCTTTCTTTAGTTATGTTAGGAACCTGGGAGGGAATTCCCAGATATGCTCAGAATTAGTCCAAAATGACAAAAAATACACCGAGCCCACAGACATTGCCAACATCCTAGCTGACAAGTTCAGTACAAACTTCTCCCTCCTCTCCCCACCAAAAGGACAAATATCTATCCCAACAGAGTGCTGCCCCCCTGACATCTCAGATGCTCAGGTAAGAGCCGCCCTCTCCAAAGCAAAAAACACAGCATCAATGGGACCAGATGGTGTCCCGGGCTGCGTCCTACATGAACTCCAAGAAGAGCTAAACCCAAACATAAAACTACTGTTCAATCTTAGCCTTACTACAGGATATGTACCCAAAGAGTGGCGTACAGCAACAGTGGTCCCTCTCCACAAAGGTGGTGCCTCAACGGATCCTGGAAACTATCGCCCCATAAGCCTGACTAGCTTGGTCTGCAAAGCTATGGAAAGGATCATCATGGACCTCATAAATAAAGATATTGAGGACCTACAGACACTGGATCCTACCCAGTTTGGCTTTGTTAAGGGCAGATCCTGCCTCTTAAACTTGGTCAATTTCTTTGAAACAGTCACCAAGGCCATTGACAAGGGGAAGGTGGTCCACACAGCCTACCTGGACCTCGCAAAAGCCTTCGATACAATACCCCACTCGGGCATTATAGATAAGCTCACCAGCTTAAATATAAACCCCTATGTCACTAGATGGGTTGCAAACTGGCTCAAGGACAGAACCCACATGGTTAGAATTGCTGGAGCCATGTCAGACTCCAAACCAGTTACAAGTGGCGTCCCACAAGGCTCAGTCCTGGGACCTCTCTAGTTCAGTATATATTTCTCGGCGGTACAGGCCAACACGGAAGGACTGTGGCTGACCAAGTTTGCAGATGACTGCAAACTGGGCACCATAATCAACTCTCCAGCCGACACAAGCATCCTCCAAAAGGGCCTCATAGAAACAGACAACTGGTGCCAGAGCCATGGCCTCAAGCTAAATGCCAAAAAGTGTATAGTCATCCCCTTTGGCAAAAACAAAGTGCCCAAAAATTACCACATAGGTGGTAATCCATTAAGTACAGAAGAAGTCATTAGGGACCTGGGGACCCAAGTTGATAGCAATCTCTCATTTGACAACCACGTGGCCAAAGTGGTTAGAAAAACATTTTATATAGCCCACCTAATCATGAAGGGATTCACATCTAGATCAGGGAGGTCATCGCCTCTTTACTCATCCCTCATCAGGCCCATAATTGAGTACAATGCCCCTTTTGGGATGTACCTTACCAGACACCTGCAGCAACTGGAAAGACCCAAAAGTACCTCACCAAGAGGATCAAAGGGCTCAAACAGATGCCATATGCTGCCCGGTTAAAGAAACTCCAGCTCTACTCAGTGGCATACCGCCGGCTCAGAGGCGATCTGTGCCTGACGTCTAAAGCCATGTCCAACCCGGAATTAATGGACATGCTGCACCTCAGAAAATCCAAATCCCATCGAGCTATGCCGAGAGACTTGAACCTCAGCACTGAAATAAATAGGACATGCTGGAGGGACAGATTCATAATCCAGAGGCTCCCTTCACTCTGGAATAAAATCCCAGTCCAGGTTAGGCAGAGTCCCACATTGACTCTCTTCAAGAGGAATCTTGATGAGTGGATGGGAGATCATAGGTTTACCCCGGCTATCACTTCTGTGTCACTGTTAGACAGAGGCACAGTATACTAACCTCAAAAAAAGGCATAGCAAAATTAATTTAAAATGGGTGACGAAAGCCAAACACACTCTGGCTAGGCTTATAAATGCCCTAGGGCAGATAGCCTAGTATGAACCTATGAACCTATGAACCTATCACTTCTCCCCAGAAAGACAGCTAAAGAAAATAACCACAACTTATGCATTTTAAAAGTCAGCAATTATGAATAATCAGACCATCAAAATATAAATATAAATATAAATATATATATATATATATATATATATATATATATATATATATATATATATGTATACATCCTATAAAGCAGCATGTGTGATCTATTGGTGAAAGGTTTTTCTTTTATACCTTCTAAATAGGTCGAAATCATAGGTGGTAAAGTGTGTGTGCATGCAAGATACACATTTCTACTGATTTCCCTGTTTGCATGTAGTTAGGCAGAGCATAAATGTGAGCCTCATTGCTAAAATTCTATGAGTTCTTAGTACTGACGACATGAAACATGCATTCCACTTAGCTGACTCTATGGCAGGAGGTGTAAATACATTGACACATTCCTTTTGGGCCCAGATGACATAAGGTTTGAATCCAGGTATATGTAATATTTTTAAATAGGTATTGAAAAAACAATGCAATTTTACGGGTCTATATTATAAACACAAAAGCTGTAAACAGTGAATACATCTACATCGACAAGTAAAGGTCAATGTACAAAAACAGCTAAATACGTAATCTGCAAAAATGAAAATGCCAAACGTATTTTGTCAACCAACAGCGCCATGCAGGTATGTTCAAACTAACTAAATAAAATTAAATTAACACACTTTTACAGGGGGGCAAACACCCCTGCACCCCCATGTGGGTGGCTGTACCCTCCATACCCCCCCTACTTAAATATACCAACTCTGAGACCGCACTACAGTGGGGAAAATTATATATTTCCTCATCACCATGATCGTCCTGCTGGCCAAGCAAATACGTTTGGTGTTTTCATTTTCGCCGATTATATATTTCGCTCTTTTTGTACATCAACCTTTATGTGTCGATGTAGATGTATTTGCTATTTTGAGCTTTTTGTGTTTATAATATAGACCCCAATTTTATTTTACTCTATCTTCACCATGTGTTACTGTATTTTGACATAGCACAGCATATTTAAGTGGCATTGTGCAGAGGTAAGTGCACCAGGAAAAGAGCCTTTCTCCATTGCTTGACATTAGTGTGCAATGCCAAACTCTGCACAAACATAGAGGCCAAAAAGTGAAAGTTTCCATTGGTTTTCTTGCTACTTATGTGTGTTGTGTGTTACTATATGTATGTGCATAGGATGAAGGTTTTAGCCCCTTAGATGGTGAGATAGTGTGCTATGCATTGTCTCTTAGCCAATGTGAGGGCATATTGAGCATGCCTACATATGTCTACACCCACAGTAGCTGCTGATTCCCCTTCTGACTCCTCACCTGTGTGCGGTTGTGGTGGCCTTGTCATTGATGGTGGGATCTGTACACCTTCCCCTTGTTGATCCTGCTGAAGCTGCTTTCTCAGGATGATGTGGTGAAGCATGGCACAGATGGTGAATATTTCCGTACATGTATGTGGATTGTACTGCAGAGCCCCCCCAATGTATCTAGGCACCAGAAGCAGCTGAAACCTATGCTCAATGATATTTCAGGTTTGAGCGTGTGCCTCATTGTAGTGTTCGTCTGTGGGTATGTATGCATTTCTGATGGGTGTCATCATAACCTGCATCCCCAGTAAATGAGTATGTCGGATATCACCTCTAGTGAACATCTGATACATCTGGGAGGTATGCCAGATATGTGAGCATACACATTCATGATGATTCCCTTAGCATTGCACATGACTTGGCAGTTAATAGAGGTGAAGCCCTTTCTATTACTGTAGAGCCTTCCCTGATCCCCTGGTGGTGCCTTAATTTCTATACTTGTACAATCTATGGCACCCAGTACTTCAAGATAGTGTGCTACAGGGTAGAACTCCTGCATATTTCTGGCCCTGTACTCAGTAGTACAGGAAAATATATATGATCAACGGTATGTTGGAGTATAGTATTCAGGAATTGATGGAGGATCCTGGATGCTGATGCCTGTGACCCCCCCCCCAGCATGTTTCCTATTGGTTTCTGAAAGGTTCCTGTAGCTAAAATTCTAAGTGCTTCACATACCTTTGTCTCCACTGGTATGGTTTCCTCTCAGTTTGCCCTGGCTTTGAGTTGAGGATGACAGAGGTTACAGAGTTCCTGCAGCGTGTCTCTGTCCACTGTGTAGTGCTCTACAATTTCCCTCTCATGCAGACTGTGATAAATTAAATGGCTTCTGAAAACACTTCTTCTTGGCCATGGTTTATTAGCAGCAGCAGCAGCTTAAACTTCAGCCTGTTGCACATACACATGAATTATAGCAACAGCAGCCCCTAACATTCTTTATGTGTTGACTCATTTCCATGTCTGTATTCTAATAGGTTTTGGAATTTGCAGGGGAAAACCAGCACTTAGTCTACACAGTTGCTTTAAAGCTTGCTGAATAGCTCTTCCATCTTGTACTAGTTGATTAGCATACAGTTCAGCTGCTTATGCTGTAAATAGCATACCATGGTGTTTACAATGGTTGTGCAGCTCTACACTGTGTAGAGCCACTTGCTGAATACAAAACAGTGCACTACTATGTGCGCATCGTGGCATGATGTGCACAGGGTATAAGCAAACCGTGTAGGGTTTATTGAATCTACCCTATACCAAAATACAAAAAAAAATAATAATAACAGTAAGAATTTTAATCTAACTATACAAGAATCAAAAGTATTATGGAAAACAAATAGTAACACGGGGAGGTTTCAGGAAATGTGGGCAAATTTACAGCTATTAGTCACATATTAAAGTCTCTGGAGAGGCTGACAAGATAAAGAATGGTGATAGCTATTTCCCACTATATCTGAGTCATTAAAAATTTGAACTTATAAAGGCAAAGAAGTGAAGACACAAACAGCTGATGCCATTACGGAAATCTTCATAGATTTTGTGAAAAGTAAGCAGTGTTATATATTTTTATGATTTTTATGGTGCTCATCTTGAAGAACTAATCTCAGATCCTGCAGGTACTGCTCTACTTTTACAGAGAGCAAAACATAGTAAATAAGTGGCCAAAGGTGCAGTCATACTGAGCCTATCTGTTTGCAGATCATTGTCATCACAGTATTGCTTTCATAACAAGGTACTTTGGCCTTGATTGGGTAGCACAGGAAAAAGTCACAGCTTCCTGCGTGCCATTGCAACCCACCAGTCTTTTGAGAACACTCAGTGTAAGATTTGTTAGTCTGCATACTGACTTCTACAGCATGATTAAGTGCTGGACATGTCTAACCCTTCCAACTAAAGCAAATTCTGACCTCCTTTTATGCTTGCTAGTCCTTCGTCATTACTGGGGTGAAGTATGTCTGGCAATGTGTCTAGCTATTTTTTTTCAAACCATATTTTCTAAAAATATTTTTCTTGGGGAAAGCCTTGGCCTATTATTACATCAAGTGTTAAGGTAGGTGCTAGAACTTTTGAGAAAAACACTTTGCCTGGGTGGGTTTGTACTTCTTTCATGTTATACAATACTCTCCTTTGTCTCCATGTATACATAGTACTTCAATTTTTCTGCTTACCAAATGTTTATAATTGCAAACATATTGCACACTGGAATTAATGTGAGCATGTTCACTGACTCCAGCAAAATTTGCAGTTTGCCCCTTCTTCTACAATAACACATATAACAAGTGACAAAAAGCAGACTGTGTACTTACTTTGATGGGAGGGCTAAGGTCCTTTATCATCTAAGACCTCAGCCAATTTACAAAAACAAGTTTAGACAAATGCAATGTATACAGTATAGATACAAGAGAAATAAAATCATGTTGTTGTGTCTTTCGGCTTTTCCAGTTAGGGGTCGCCACAGTGGAACTCCGGTCCACTAATGATTGGCAGTTAATTTTTACGTATCGAGTTGCCAGCCCTGATGCACAACCTTCAATGAAGGAACGCCCATTCACGCATGTCTCCAGCAGAAGACCCTCTAGCTGAGAGTTGAACCGGGCAGCGTCTTACTGTAAGGTGACATGTAATTTCAGGTAAATATATATTCAAAATATAACAGTTGTTTTGTTATCAGATGTTTAAGAAAGTGAAGTTAAAGTTAGGTACATTAGTGTCTATATCTATATATATATATATATATATATATATATATATATATATTGAAATAGTTGTTTTTCACCTGTTCGTGGTGAGGAAGCTCCAGCCCCTTTTCAGTGTGCACGTCTGTAATATACTTGGTCTGCCTGTATCAGCACAGCTCGGGCCCCCCCCCCCACACACACACACACAGCAACTGCAACAATGGCAAATAGAACTACTGCTATGCTACCGTTATTGCAAGCCAAGAGTAACACCTTTTGATAAGGATACCCACCAGACAAGTCTGCATAGGTGACTGGATGTTTACACTTTCTTATTAGCATATTTGGTCTTTAATAGTTATGTTTTAAACATTATGACTGGTTGTTTACATTTCTTTTTATAGCATATTTGTTACTTTTACTAGTTATTTTTAGACATTGCTTTGGCTGGAGTGCACACCTGCAAGGGCTCCTCTCCCCCAACCCCACCCCAGGCAACTATAGCTTCGTCTCTTGCCACTAAGTGGCACAACTAACAATATACTCGCTGTATCTTGTCTCAACTAAATCTGCCTCCCCATTACAATTCCTGTAAAGCAAGGCTAGTACAATTTACTTGGTGTATTTTGTCCCCAGATAGATTTGCCTTCCTTTGTTTTACTTACACACCAAGGCCATAAAAGTAGTGTGTCTGCAACTATCTGCTTACACTCCTACCTTTCTTTTTTTTTTTTTTTTCAATAATTTTATTTTCATTTTGCATTTATCAAAGACACAAAAATGTTCAACATGACTATAAGAGAAACTTATACACTGTAGTCAATATAGAAACATGAAGGTCATATAACTAGCCTATTTACACTATATACACAGATGCTTTCTCAAACAAGTTGAAACAATATAAAGACAACACATACATTAATGTTTGCAATACCATATGTTGTTGTGAGTTTGTAGGTATATTGCTAGGTTCCCTTATAACACGTTACTCTATAGTGTGCATGATGTTTTATGCTAGTATGATATTAAAGGTTTGTTCCCAAGTTGCTCGAGTTCTGCTGTTTTTGTTTCTTTTATCTGTTACTATTTAGTGAGCTAATAGGTGTTTAACAGCAACTTTCTTAAAACCTTCCCAAGAGATGTTCATAGAGTCTATCCATTTGAGGGTTATATATAGTTTCATTAATGAGAATATGGTTATAAGTGAGTTTGCTTGTTTTACTGAGAAGTTAGATGGGCGAATATGTAATATGGTAAATTCCCATGTAAGTGTTGATGATTGATATCCACTTTTTGTAATTGCAATTTCAGTGAATTCCAAAGTTTATAGACACATTTGCAACTCCAAAATATATGTATTAAATCTGCTATCTGATCCTTGCAGTGTGGACAGTATGGTGATTTTGTTGCATTAAATTTGTGTAGTAATGCAGGTGTGAAATATGCATTGTTATTTATCATAAGCTGTGTGTACAACAGTTTTTTAAGGGGTATGCTTTTCAGTGTTAGGTTAATTGCATTTTGTATCTGGTGGCTGTCCAAAGATGGTTGTATTTTCCTCCAATAGTTAGAGAAAAGGAGGTCTTTCTGGAATTTGATTTCCCCTATCATTTGCTATGAGTTTGTGATAGTTTTCTTTGTCATGAGGATAGTCTCCCAGAGCAGAGTGCATTTTTCCATGTCACTATTGGATATGGTAAGGTTTTGGAGGTAACTGGAACAGATTTGTTTGATTTGTCTAAGCATTATGACATAAGACTTAGGTAGATTCAGATTATTTCTCATTTCTTGGATAGTACAATTAAGTAGTGGGTAGATATCTTGTATTCGTTTTTCTTTTAATCGGGGAAATTAATCTAAATCTAGCATCTTGTTATTTATTTTTAAATTTAGGATTTTTATGGAGGGGTTGTAATGTTATCAGAGTTTGCCCCAGGTTTAAGGAATGAAATAGTTTTTGTGTTATGTTTATAGAATGTTTTAGTGGATCTATAATTTTGTGCACTTGTAGATCTTTTTTGTTCAAAAAGGGAAGTACTTTGGGATTGATGCCTAGTGATTTGATGTATCTGTAGTATATTATCACCCATGGAGGTGACCAAGTTTTTGCTGATGGGTTATACTCTGCTATTCTCAGTATCCTGTTAGTGTGGATAATAGAGTAATAAGTTTTAAAATCTGGTAGGGTCAGACTCCCTTTGTTCTTGGGGAGTGTTAGTTTCTGGTACGGGATTCTGGTCTTTTTAGGATCCCATATAAATTTTGCTAGGGAGGTATGAATTTGTTTAAAGAATTTATTATGTATAGGTATTTGTGATGTCATAAATATACACGTTAGCCTAGGTAGTATGTTCATTTTAATTATTGGGACTTTGGCCAGAAATGGAAGCTTAAGATTGTTCCACCTTGTACAGTCTTGTATAATGCTTTGCCATTTAAGAGTTATGTTATGTTGGTAGAATTCCTTATTGTTATGAAAAAAAGTGATTCCCAGGTATTTAATGTCATCCTTTATTTTTTTGGTGTCTAAAAGTGGTATCAATGAAATAAGCCTGTTTTGCCTCAAAGGGAAGATATTAGTTTTATTAAGGTTTAGTTTGTAATTAGACATATAGGAAAATTGTTCAATTGCATTTATTTTGGTCATATCGGAGTTTGGTGTAGTGAAACATATATTTAAATCATCTGTGAAAGCGAAAAGATAGATTTTGAGGTTATGTATTGAGGGGGAATTATGATAAGCATTTTGTTTAATATATAAAAACAGTGGTTCTAGGTTTAAGTTAAATAGAAAAGGCGATAGTGGGCATCCTTGCCTTGTTCCATTTTTTATCGAAATTCTATTTGACCATGTTTTTTTTATGTAAAGAGATGTATAGAGCTTACTATAGAGAATTTGAATAATCTGTACAAAGTTGTTAGGTATGTCAAAATAAGGTAGTGTTTGAAGTAAGAATTCTAGGTTGACCCTATCAAATGCCTTGTGGACATCTACTACCATTGCGTAAATGTTAATGTTCTTCTGATTTGCAAAAGTTATCAATGCATCCAATGTTAGCGTGTTATCACTGGTCTGTCTATGTGGTGTGAACGCAGATTGTTCTGGAGAAATCATTTCCTCTATTAGGTTTTTTAATCTATTTGCGAGTATCGAAGTTAGGATCTTTGTATCTATATTTAAAAGAGAGATGGGTCTATAACTATCTGGGTTTTTAGGATCTGCATGTTCTTTTAATATGAAAATAGTTTTGGAGGTGTTGAAGTGAATATCATTTATTTTATTTTGCATTATATAGTTCAGCACATGATATAGTACTTAATAATAAGGAGAGTGAAAGATTTGTAAAACTCTGAAGTAAGTCCATCCGGTCCAGGGGCCTTGTGTGATTTCAAATGTTTAATTGTTGTGATTATCTCATTAATAGAAATATGATCCATTAATTTTTTGTTGTTGTTCTAAGTTTAGTTTAGAAAATTCTTCCCTAGAGGCTTGTAATGCCTGTTCTCTATATATTTGAGAATATATTTGCTCGAATACTTTGATAATTTCTTCATTTCTTATATAATGTTTGTCCCTGTAATTTATTTCTTCTATATTTGAGGTGGTTTTATGTTGTGAAATAATTCCGGTCAAAGCTCTGGATGGAATTTGCGCTTCTTCTGAATAATTGGCTAACATTCTTGCCTCATAAAAAAAATAGATTTCTGTTCTCTAACATATACAGACAGGTCTCTTTGTGTTTTTAGGAGATCAATTTCCGTTTGATTATTAGGGTTATTTAGTAATTCTCTTTCAAGCTATTCTATCTTCTCTTTCAAGGTGTGTTCCTCTTTTAACTGTATTTTTTTATAATATGCTGCTTTTTTGATGAGTAGTCCTCTGATTTGCGCTTTGGCCACCACCCTTTCTATGTCCATTGGGACTTGTGAGGAGGGGCCATTTAAAAGGGATATTTTTAATCATCATCTTCTTTCTGCTGTTCCCATTAGGGGTCGCCACAGTGGATCATCTGTTTCCATTTCTTCCTGTCCTCTGCATCTTGCTCTGTCACACCAACCACCTGCATGTCCTCTCTCACCACATCCATAAACCTTATCTTAGGCCTTCCTCTTTTCCTGTTACCTGGTAGCTTCATCCTTAGCATCTTTTTCCCAATATATTCAGCATCCCTCCTCAGCACATGTCCAAACCAACATAATCTTGCCTCTCTGGCTTTGTCTCCAAACCTGGGCTGACCCTCTAATATATTTATTCCTAATCCTGTCCACCATCATCACACCCATTGCAAATCTTAACATATTTAACTCTGCCACATCCAGCTCTAACTCCTGCCTTTTTGTCAATGCCACTGTCTCCAACCCATATAACATAGCTGGTCTCACTACCCTCTTGTAGACCTTCCCTTTTACTCTTACTGGTACTCGTCTGTCACAAATCACTCCTGACACTCTTCTCCACCCATTCCATCCTGCCTGTACTCTCTTCTTCACCTCTCCTCCATACTCATCATTACTTTGAACTATTGATCCCAAGTATTTAAACTCATCCACCTTTGCCACCTCTACTCCTTGCATCCTCACCATTCCTCTATCCTTCCACTCATTCACACACGCATATTCTGTCTTAGTCCTGCTGATATTCATTCCTCTTCTTTCTAGAGCATATCTCCATCTCTCCAGGGTCTCCTCCACCTGTTCCCTACTCTCACTACAGATCACAATGTCATCTGCAAACATCATAGTCCACGGGGACACTTGTCTGATCTCGTCTGTGAAAAAAGGGATATTTTTAATATGTCCTCAATTTCTTTTATTATATCTGTTATGGTAAGCAGATTAGGATTTAATGACCAATTGTGACCTCTATCTGCTACGTACTGTCTTTTGTCCCAGTTGATATTCAATGTCACTTTGGAATGGTCCGAGAAAAATCTGGTGTGTATGACTATTAAGGTATCTATGTTAATAAGTATGTCTGAGATTAAAAAATAGTCTATTCACGACCATATCTTGAGGTACTGGAAATAGAATGTGAACTTTCCGGTTGTATTGTCATTATTCCCATACTTGAAGGGGTCATACAGTTTAAAATCTTGTTTAAATTCATTTAGAGCTATTTTAGCTTGTTTATTATGAGATTTGGTCGGGTTAGATTTGTCCTTTTCTGGGTTTTGATATGTGTTCCAGTCACCTGCAATTATTATAAAGTGATCTTTAATTTGGTTTAAGACTGGGTAAAGTGACATAATAAAGTGATGTTGGTTGTTACAGGGTGTGTATATATTAAGCACCATTATGGGATTTGGTAATACTGGGTTGTTGAAAGTTACATAACAACACCTTCTCTCTTTATCACTCTTAGTTTCAAGTATTTTATCTTGAAATTGATTTTTGATTATTATTGCTACACCAGCACTGTTAGTCTTACCCTCTGATGCTATGATGTGTCTTATCCACTTCTTTTTACCAATATTTGACCATTGCCCTGTAGTTAAATGCATTTCTTGTATCAATATAAGACTGGCTTTGGATTTCAAGGTAAGGTGCAGAAGCAATTTCCTTTTTTCTTTATTTTGGAGTGCTTTAATGTTCCATGTCTCAATTTCCCACATTTATGTGCTAAAAATGTTTGTTTTGCCTGATGTATGTGTTAATTTGTATTTATGATTTTTGTATGTGTTGCTGTAGAGTATTTTTGGAAAGCATCAAACTTTTCCTGTCCCCTTCCTGTGCCTAACCACCATATCCCTGGACCAGGAATAACTGGGGGAATATAATGAGAATTTGTTGTATACTATAAATTTCCCTCCAGTTTTTAAGTTGTGTATTCTTTCTGTGGTTAGGTATGAAACATGATATCCCCCTTACATTACTATATACAATACGGACAAAGCTTACCAAACTAGTTCCTAAAAAAGCACTGCTGCATCATAACCCTAGTCTCTTGCTTTAACCTATATGCAATTATAGTAATGTGTAAAGATAGCTTATAACTTTTTCATTTATGACTTAATCTTTCTGATAAAACATTTTGTAAACAGCGTGTTAGTATTCCAATCCTCAGTTAGATATAACAAGATACACAACAATACACCATGCCTTTTAAACCAGGGTGGTCCTGGTCACATATTTCTTCTTCCTAGATTTCTCTTTACCTTCTTCTATCTGTTATACTAAAGAACTTCCCTATTTTAGTTGTTATACAGATTATTGCAACTGCTTGATATGCATACAAATTATGTTATTGGCACCTATAGATAGAAGTAAGAATGTGAGGGAAAGAGAAAAAAAATGTTTTCAAGCTTATATATTTTGTTAAAGTCTACATATTCAGGTTATAATTATTCTTTCTGCAGTTAAACAAAAAGAAAAAAGTCTATATTAGTATGATCAGGTATTCTCTCTTTTCTAAAGTGTTTTTATTGTCATTATCTCAGGTATCTTAATCAGACAACAGTATTTCTGTCAAACAGCCTTTAAGTAAGCCGATTCAGACAGTCTGAAGGCTGGATTCTGTATACTTAGTCTTAATAAGAGAGTCAAAGCCTCAGTGATTGTTTTAATGAAACAGTACCTTAGACATCAGATTCTTGCTATGCAGGTTTCTGGTCATCTTCTCAGTCAGGTTTTATCTTTTTAATTGGTTTTAATCGATTTTTGCATTTCTAAGAGAATATTAATTTCCTAGCCTTGTTGTGTCTTCATTCCAGGTCATTTTGAATTTGCAAAGGAGCCTTTTGAGCTCAAAAGGGGAATGAATTTACATACCAGAGTCCCAGGAAGTGGAGCTCATTCATAAGGCACGCATCGGAAATGGCAGTTGTAGTTTAGTTCCTACCCACTTTTCTTTTGCATTTCCTGTGTTCCTCATTGCTCCCATCATCATTTTAAGGGCCTAGGAAGCAAGGGGAGGCTGTCAGAGTTAGTATCCCATCCAAAACACTCGCAATTCAGTCAATGTTTCACTTGAGTCGTTTTCATAGCTCTGAACCTTCCATCTCCAAAATGAGGAACACTAGCCCTCATGATGTGGAACAAATGGTCAAAATGTGGAACACATACTAATGGCTTACTAACAACTTCAACTAGGAAGGCCATAGGATGGTTAAAATATGATGGTTTTACTTATAAAGAAGATCTTTTAATGAATTAATATGATTTGTTTCTATTTACCATGGATTTCACTTAAAAAATTCCTAACACTGAATGTGTGACAGAGTCTTTTAATGTGGAACTTTGAGGAACTTCGAGGAACATGAACTTTTTAAGACCCCAAATGAGGTACGTTTCTCATAATGAGGTACACTTGAGAGGTATGGTCGTTTTCAGTTTCTGGATGTTTTATTTCATTTCTGAAGGTGGAATCTGCTTAAAAATGGCTAGAAATTTTTCTTTAGTTTCTTTGGGGTCAGCAATCATGTATTTAACCACTTTTACAGTGAAAGTGAGAAGGTCTGGGTATTTCATCTGGAATTTAATTTTCTTTTCTATTAGAAACTTGCACTATGGAGACAGAAGTTGTCTTGCTTGCCTTATCTGGCTGGGCAAGTCCTGAGCCAAGGAAATGTTATTACCATTCCAGGTAAGTGTCCCTTTCTTTTTAGCTGCAAAAAGTATTTTATTTAGATCCTGGTAGTTTAAGATTTTAATATAGCAGGACTTGATCTCGGAGGAGATTGCATTTCTCTCAGGGCTCTATGAGCTCTCTCTATTATCACATGTTGTGTTTCTTCAGGATCATCAGCAGGTATTTAAAGATGTTTTTAATAGTTGGTATTAAGTTGCTATGAGTCACACTTTCAGGTATTCCCCTTATGATAATATTGTCTCTCTCAGCTCTTGCTTCAAGGTCTATTATTTTTGCTTATATGCTTTTCAGCTCTTTATCGTGGATATCAGTTCTCTGCACTGTAGAGTCTAGTTTTATTTTATTTTCAAATATTTTTGCCTTTCATTTTTCAACTCTGGTTAATATTTGATTAAGTGAATCTCCAAATGTTTGAAACTGTAAGGTTAGATCCTGTATTGCTTGCTGCATAGGTAGTAAGGTTGTTTGAATGTCTTCCAGGTTAACTTACTTGTAGATTTAATATTATCTGGCTGTTTATTTGTCAATTGTCTCTTTGGAGTTGTGTCCTTATCTGGTGAGGTTAGGACCGAGAATTTGGTCTTAGTTGTTAGAGTCTCCATATAATTTTCTTCTTTCGACATCTTGTAACTAGGAGAGTTTTCAGATTTTATGTGTAACAGCAGGGCCTCAGTATCACACAGTTCCAGTTGTCTGACAAAATCTTGGTTAATCCTGTCATTTTTAAAAGGAATCTGTTGCTTTTTTCCCTTCCTTTGATTGCTGCTTGTTATCAGAAATAGAAATTTAGTCTTATTTCTGTGTTTTTTGTGTTCTGCATTGTCTTCTGGGTTTATTTAATCCAGGGTATTTCAGAGAGCTAGGTATTAGCAGTGCTCACAGAACAGCGGCCATCTTGAACTCCACACTCCTACCTTTCTGCCTCTGCCTCTTCCTTGCTTTCACTTACCTTATAGCTCCAAAGTGTCTACTTCTCATATTAATTGTTTTTCTTTGCAGTCTTCTGTGAGGGTAGGGGCATATCTCTAGCTACTTGTTCTGGTCCTACCTTCCCCCATTTTGTATCTCCCTCCTTTAACCCCCCCCTCCCCCATGCACACTAACTATTTTATTTTATTATTTATTTTATTTTATTTTACATTTGTTGACCGGGCTAGTCTAGCTGGATACATGTCCATTTTCAGTAGAGGCCCGGGGAGAAAAGCTCCACAGATAAGACAATGCAGGATACATTTACAAATGGTATGGATTGGCATAAAATACATATCACAGTAAAAGACATTGGTATAACATATTTATAAAATAACAATCAGAATATTATACAGATAATACTAGGTCGGCAACAAATTGAAGTCGCAGGGGAGGGTTGCGATCTCTGGTATAGGGTAAATACTGCAGCGGCTAGTCTGGTTTAGGACATGGGCATGACCAGTGAGACTTAAGAAATATTTTGAGGTGATTTTTGAATTGATTAATCGAGGTCATTAGTCTGAGGCTATTGGGTAGGGAGTTCCATAGCTTTCCAATGGAATTGGCATAGAGAGCATCACCTCCAGAGTTATTAGATTTAATGGTTAGAACCTGTACACTATTAGCTGACCTGAGTGATTTTAGGTTTGAGTAGGAGGTCAGGATATTGCTCAGAGAGAGGGTTCTGTCCGGTTGGTTGATTATTTTAAAAGCCTCAGTAAGTTGGTTGAGTTTGAGAAGGTTGGGGAGTTCGAGCCATCCGAGGGTATTTAGGTTGAGGCAGTGGTGAGGTACGATACGGTGTTCCTGTTATAAATCTGGCTATATGATTTTAGGCAACAGATAGTTTATTGAGTTCCCGCTTGTTGAGGAATGACAGTATTGGTGAGGCATAAAGGAGGGTGGAGAGGAGGTGAGTGCGAGCAATGGTTAGTTTAGTATGAGGTGTTAGGAAATTTTTTATTCTATACATAGATCCAAGTTTCTTGTTTATGGATTTAATGGTTTGGTTAATGTGTATATCAAATTTTAGCTTGTTATCTATAGTCACACCTAATAGTTTGGTATGAGAGACCGGGGGTATGATGGTACCATTTATAGATTCCACAAGGAACGTGTTGTCCGCATTCAGAGGTTCTTTACCTAAGGGAGTAGTTGCAGAGGGGTAAAAAAGTAATAGTTTGGTTTTAGTAGGATTAAGGATGAGTTGCCTTTTAGAGAACCATTTTTCCACTAACGTAAAGCAGTTTTGGGTGATTGTTTGAAGTTTTGGGAGGGAGACGTCAGAACAGATCAAGGTAGAGTTGTCTGCATATTGGATGCATGTAGATTTGGGGATGATCGAGTGAAGTTCATTTATGAAAACTGAGAAAAGAAGAGGACCCAGTATAGAGCCCTGAGGAACACCTATGGTGTTGGGAAGTAGGTCGGATAGCTTGTTTTGCCATTGGACGGCTTGTTGCCTACAAGAGAGATAGGCTTTAAACCAGTTTATGGTTGGGATGTCAAGGTATAGGGTTTCCAGGGTGTGAAGCAGTTGCTTATGATTGACCATATCAAAGGCCTTTGAGAGGTCAAGGAAGAGAGCAGAGGAAATTAATTTCTTGTTACGGTTGTTGTTGACTGAGTCAACAAAGGAAAGAAGGGCAGTGGTTGTACTGTGATGGGGGCGAAAGCCATGCTGAGTTGGGGACAGAAGACTATTAAGGTTGAGATAGTGTAAGAGCTGTTGGTGAACACACCGTTCCATGACTTTAGCTATTGGAGACAGTATTGCTATGGGACGGTAGTTGGATGTTTCCATGGAGGTCCCCCCTTTATGAAGAGGGATAATATATGAGATTTTCCAAATAGAGGTAATGGTAGTTTCAGTTATAGTTCTATTAATCAATATTGAGATGGGATAGGCAATGGCGTCTGACGCTATTTGAAGGTATTCTGCAGGGAGCTGGTCAGCAGCTAAGGTGGTTGGTTTGAGTTTTTTCAGGAGGGTGCATATATAGGAGGTAGGTACCGGCTGTAGACTAAAGGTGGGGTGGACTGAGTCTTTGGTGTGGGTAACAGTAGAGTTGGTAGTGGTAAGCTGACTGGTTAGGGCCTGGATGGTCTCGATGAAAAAAGAGTTGAAAGCATTGGCTATTATCTCTGGTTCTTTCCCAATGAGTTTCTCAGGAGTGGGGGTAGTAGATTTACCTGGACGGAGGAGCTTATTAAATCCAGCCCAGAATTTCTTTGGGTTATTCTGGTGTTTATCCTGAAGGTGACAAAAATATTGTTTTTTGTCTTGGGTAGTGGCTGCTTTAGTAGTGTTTCTAAGCTGTTGAAACGATCGAAGCAGAGCTACTTACCAAGGTAGAGGAACATTACAATTCTATTACCACTGCTTATCAGACAGATTTTTGTAATTCTAAAATTAAAGCGATGAATAGACAATTATCTCTTTACAGTGACAAGCTAGAACAGATCAAAATAAAAAAGCTGAAACGTGATTGTGAAGACTTTTCTCTCGGCCGTATTTTTGTATGGCCGAGATTTGGTCCCAATAATAAAGTTAATAAGCCGCAGTCTGAAACATTAGCTTCTGTTCCTAGTTCTGTGACTAACGACACAATGACTGTACAACATGATATGACCATTAACAGACTGCATTTGGACGATGTTACTGATGAAATCCCCAATCCTTCGGGTACACCGGTAGCTTCATTACCCTGTAACCAGCAGGGTCTTATACAACACAATACGCTGGGAGCGAAATCTAAAGCAGTTGGGTTGAGCAATAAATTTATGGCGCCACTACCCTTAAATTTTCCCCTACCCTACAAAGAAGCGGTGCGCATCCGTTCCACCAGCCGGGGAAGGGGAAAAAGGAAGTTGTCCGGAGAGATGCAAGAACAACGAAGAAGGGTGAAAATATAAACCATCTTTTTTTCAACTTGTCAACAAAAACTTTTACAGTGACTGAAGAAGGTATCTTAAATAGGGGCTTGTCTTTTATTCCTTCGAGACACAGTGTTATCTCTGACACTCTAATAGGTTTGCGTAAATTCTGTAGAAAGCTCTCCCTTAAGGTACTATTTAAGGACAATGTTTCTAACTCCTCAGTTAATTTTGGTGAAGATGCCGTCTGCAGAAAGAAGAGTGTCTTCATACCTCCACTTGTGCAAACTGTTGACAGCTTTTTGAAAACCTGTGAACGGGACTTTTATCTATACTATGATTGTCATAACAAAAAGAATAATTTCTTTAATCTGAATTTATCAGAGATGTCTGATTTGAAAAATCTGTGCAATGATCCTGGTCTTGTTTTTAAGCCAGCAGACAAAGGTGGGGGTATAGTTGCGATGGACACCTCGTTCTATCGACAACTTATGTTAAATATGTTAAAAAATGATAAAGCCTATAAAGCAATAGAAAAATCACAAGTAGTATCAATTGTGCACTATGTCTCTGACACCCTATATGACATGCTTATGACACGGTCCATTGACAAACCCCTTTACGATTTCCTGACAATAGACTTTCCATTGATACCAATTATCAAATGATTACCTAAGCTACATAAGGGTAAGGACCCACCCCCACTACGTCCCATTGTATCAGGTGATCACTGGGTAACGCAAAATATATCACTGTACATACAAACAAAACTAGGGTTATATGTTAAGAAAATTCCAACTATACTACTAGATTCTTTTAGTCTATTGGATGATTTAAAATCAGACCTAGTGAAAGAGAATATTAAACAAGATACCATATTAGTAACTATGGATATTGAAAGTCTTTTTACGAATATTCCTAATGAATATGGTATAAATGCAATAAGAACGCATATGACAGAGCTTAAGGTGGATAACATTGATGTTATGAATATATGTTGCATGTTAGATCTGGTTCTTAATAACAACATCTTTTTATATGAAGAAAAGGTATATGCACAAACATGGGGGGTGGCCATGGGCACCCCCTGTGCAAATGCATATGCCAATCTTGTTGTTTTAGAATGGGAGAAAGAATTTATATTTAGTGATCCTAGATTTAAACACGTCGTCTTATATAGACGCTTCATAGACGATATAATAATATTATGGAATGGTGGAGAAGCCGCCTTGACTGCATTTATTAGTTATATGAATAGTACCACTTCTTTCTTTCACTTTACCTGTGAATCGTCCAAGTTTACCATTGACTTCTTGGATCTTACTATTATGAAAAATACTAAATGTGATTTAATAACAACACTTCACAGAAAAGCTTGTTGGAGGAATGGTATACTCCACTTCAATAGCTTACATCCACGCCATATCTTTAATAACATAGTGAGGAATCAGTTCAATAGAATTTTGAAAATATGTAGTGATCGTTCTGATGCGTTGAAGTTGGTTGAAACTCAGAAGGATTATTTTTTAGCTAGGGGTTACCCCATGAAACTAATAGACGACGTGTTGAATTCTATTATAAATGATACCACATCTCAGCACATATCTTTTAGGCACAAAGTAAAGAAGAATTTCTCACATAAAATACAATATGACATCAAATATACAAGTGATATTCTGTCTTTAACTAAAATAATAAAAAACAATTGGAAAATTCTACTTTCAGATATGATGGTGTCAGAACTGATTAGTGATACACCTTCTTTTAGGTATACGAATTGTTTGAATTTGAAAAGACTATTATGCAAAGAAAAGCTTAATATCACACCCATTGATATTAGATCACAGTGGAAAACAGGAACCTTCCCTTGTGGGAAATGCTCGCTTTGTGGGTATATCATTAAAAGAACTAATACTAATGCCTTAGGTGTTAAGTTGAATACAAAATGTATGTTTTATGCAACTTGCACTACCAGAAATGTTATCTACCTTGCCACTTGTAACTTTTGTAATTGTTACTATGTGGGCTTAACTTCACGCAGACTAAGGGATAGGATCTATAACCATGTCTATGAGATAAGAAGGAATAGCAACACTAATGCACTGGCTATACATTGCAATACCCACCCCAAGCATAACTTTGCCTTTCAAGTGCTACAAATAATAGATGCAAATAGAAGAGAAGGTGACCTTACTAATACCTTGGAAACCTTCGAGCTCAGGTGGATATTAAAGCTAAAGGCCCACATACCACCAGGCCTAAATACAGTTGTCAACATTCGACCTGTTTTATCAGGCCCTACTTGACTTTATTTTGCTATTATCATTTTATTTATCTCATTGATTAATAGAAATTAACACCATATCAGTTAATATGTTGAAATGAATGATTCTGGATATGACTATATTTATATATCTGATATATGAACTTTATGATACACCATACTTGACACACATTGTCCTGATTTCATCAGGCCTATTGTTCGTGATATTTAATTAGTTAGTCTCACACCGTACTCTTACATTTTCACCATTTTATATCATATAAAACTTTGTTGTTACCTTGGCTACTATTAGTTATGCTTTCATAGTTTCATTCTCTGTAGTCATGTTCAATGCAGATTTTTACAACTTTCGTAATATTTATGTCATTGGTGCAGAGTCTTTCTGCCTTTCATATTCTCTGCGCTCATGACTAATGTGAACTCTTACAACTTTTGCAATACTTATATTATTGGTGTAGAGTCTTTCTGTTATCCTGTTTCTTAAACAGTTTCATAGCCTCACTGACTCAGGTATATCCACCTCGTATAGATCTGTTTGTTTCTGTTCTAAGTGAGAACACTTATAGAGAGTGTTTTTCGGATATGTTTCCTAGCCTAGATAAAATAAAATGAATTATTGAATGTTATATGCAATAATTTTGAACGATACGCTTCACGCCAATCTTTTATTGTATATTAATTATGTTTGTTAGATACTAGTTAGTTGTTTATTATAGCGTAATTTGGTGACAAATCATATGCTAGAAGCGTGTCTGTTAATTATAACAAATGGAGTTATCTTATATTTTTAATTTAATCATTATTATTATGATAATATATTTTGTTTAATAATTATTTACAAAAGCTTATAGTTAGCGCCGTACATATCCGAAGCGCTACTTTATATTGTTATTAATTATATTTTGGATGAGTGTAATTATATGATAGATGTAAAAATTTTCATATTTTTATATTTTTACATTCGAGTTATATAGTGTAACTGTTATGGGCTAATGAAAGCTGCTTTATCATTATTTCTGCTCTGCTGTCATCAACTTTACTTCATAGTGACTTTACACTAACATCTTGGCTTTATTATTAGCCATATAAGGGCAATGTTTCCTGATCTATGAAGTCTTGGCTTGAAGGTCTATTAGTTCTCAATTATTTGATTATGCTTGCTTGCTGCAGAGTTAAGTGATAATAGCAAGCCTAGCATTAAGTTTTCTAAATATGGGCTTAGCTTCCTGCAAGCGCTCACTGAAATTTCATTAATACCATGATGGTTATTGTTTTAATATTTGATGTTATTTTATTTTAAAGGATATTTAATCAATGAATTTTAACATCATTCATATCCTTATAAATTTTATATTTGTGTACTACTGAGTGACGATCAGACTACTTGCATTTAATCGAGTTTGACTGCTTGTGACATTATTGCTGAATTTTTACTTGTGCAACCAACTAATTTGGTTGTTTAATTAATGATTGTTTCAATTGTTTAATTGAAAGGCAGTGCATTGGTATAAAAGCATTCATTTGGTTTTGTAACTTATAACCTGAGGAAGCGCAATTTATATTGCGTGAAAGCGCTCGTTTTTTGGTCCACAATAAATTCATTTTATTTTTTACTTTCGTGGTGGTTTCTACATTTCTACAGTAATAGTTTGGTTTTAGTAGGATTAAGGATGAGTTGCCTTTTAGAGAACCATTTTTCCACTAACGTAAAGCAGTTTTGGGTGATTGTTTGAAGTTTTGGGAGGGAGACGTCAGAACAGATCAAGGTAGAGTTGTCTGCATATTGGATGCATGTAGATTTGGGGATGATCGAGTGAAGTTCATTTATGAAAACTGAGAAAAGAAGAGGACCCAGTATAGAGCCCTGAGGAACACCTATGGTGTTGGGAAGTAGGTCGGATAGCTTGTTTTGCCATTGGACGGCTTGTTGCCTACAAGAGAGATAGGCTTTAAACCAGTTTATGGTTGGGATGTCAAGGTATAGGGTTTCCAGGGTGTGAAGCAGTTGCTTATGATTGACCATATCAAAGGCCTTTGAGAGGTCAAGGAAGAGAGCAGAGGAAATTAATTTCTTGTTACGGTTGTTGTTGACTGAGTCAACAAAGGAAAGAAGGGCAGTGGTTGTACTGTGATGGGGGCGAAAGCCATGCTGAGTTGGGGACAGAAGACTATTAAGGTTGAGATAGTGTAAGAGCTGTTGGTGAACACACCGTTCCATGACTTTAGCTATTGGAGACAGTATTGCTATGGGACGGTAGTTGGATGTTTCCATGGAGGTCCCCCCTTTATGAAGAGGGATAATATATGAGATTTTCCAAATAGAGGTAATGGTAGTTTCAGTTATAGTTCTATTAATCAATATTGAGATGGGATAGGCAATGGCGTCTGACGCTATTTGAAGGTATTCTGCAGGGAGCTGGTCAGCAGCTAAGGTGGTTGGTTTGAGTTTTTTCAGGAGGGTGCATATATAGGAGGTAGGTACCGGCTGTAGACTAAAGGTGGGGTGGACTGAGTCTTTGGTGTGGGTAACAGTAGAGTTGGTAGTGGTAAGCTGACTGGTTAGGGACTGGATGGTCTCGATGAAAAAAGAGTTGAAAGCATTGGCTATTATCTCTGGTTCTTTCCCAATGAGTTTCTCAGGAGTGGGGGTAGTAGATTTACCTGGACGGAGGAGCTTATTAAATCCAGCCCAGAATTTCTTTGGGTTATTCTGGTGTTTATCCTGAAGGTGACAAAAATATTGTTTTTTGTCTTGGGTAGTGGCTGCTTTAGTAGTGTTTCTAAGCTGTTGAAACTTGATGCGATCTAGTGGGGTTTTGGTCGCTCTCCAGTTATGCCAGGCCTGGTTTCGAAGTTTAATTTTAGTTTTGGTTTCGCTAGACAGCCAAGGTGCTATTCGTTCCTTGGTTCTGATTTGTCGGTTTGGGGCGTGAGAGTCAAGTATCTTCAGGAAAGTACTATTAAAGTGTGCCACGCTCTCTTCAAGTGGTAAAGTTTTCAGGGTGGACCAATTGCAGGATTGGAGTTCAGCAAGGAAAAGTCTTGGGACAAATTTCTTCTTGTTTCTAACAAGTCTATATGAGGGGGGGTTATTCGATGGACACGTGTTTTTGGATATAGGTAATAAGGTGGTCACTGAGGTCATTTGGGAGTGTCCCTGTGGTATAGTTATGTGTGTCTTTATTAGTAAGAATCCAGTCAATGATGCTCTCTTTTTGTTTAGGGTTGCCAATTCTGGTAGGAGAAGAAATATTTTGGGAAAAACCATGTAGGTTAATTGCGAGGGGGGTTTTGGGTGCAGTGTAGAGGGACCAGTCAAGGTTAAAATCACCAAGTACTATGGTTTCTTGAGGGCAATTGGAGGCTAGCCAGCTGAGCAATTGCTCAAGTTTATCTGAATTATTTCCTGGTGGTATGTAAATTACAATGAGTTTAATGAATTTTTGGGTATTTAGGCAGATCTTTAGTGAGATAAGTTCTATATTGGAGATTTTGGGGGGTAGGATAGGATTAGTGACGATGTTAAGGGTATTCTTGAATAATACAGCTAACCCCCCTCCCTTTTTGTTAATTCTATCAGCCCTAAGGATGTTATATCCAGGGGGTAGGATTTCTTCATCCTTAGTAGTTGGTTTGAGCCAGGTTTCTGATAGGCACATGATGTCTGGGGAATGGGTAGCTAACATCGCATGAAAATTATGAACCTTATTGTTTATACTTCTTAGATTAAGGTGAAGTATAAGGAGGGAATTGGTAGAGAAACGGGCAGACTTTAGGGAATTAGAGTCTGTGGTAGTGGTAGGACCTGGATTGGGGTGAATGTCACCATCTGTGGCAATACAAGTTTTCAAATGATCTAACAATCTTTGCAGCTTGAGTAACAGCTTGAGATTAGATTTAGTTGTAGATGGCTTGGGGTAGCGGAGAGTAAGATACTCTGGTTTAGGACTGTGAGTATAGGGTGGGTAGAGGGAATATGTGTTGGAGTGATAGGGGTTTTTTGAGTGTGTCCTAGTGTAGCTTTTGGGGAACGGAATCCCTATATTACTGTGGCTTCTTGAGTGGTGCCATTTTGAAACAGTTGTTTTTGGCCTGCTCACTGTGAGGAAGCTCTCTCCAGCCCCTTTTCAGTGTGGATGCCTGCAAGTGCCTGCAATTTTTTAAGCTATTCTCAAATATTTGTAGTGCACCTGGGTTAATAAGCATTTTTATGCTTTACAGCTGAAGTATTTAGAAAACTTTATGTAGTCTAGGGAACTAACTGAAGTAGTGACTGCTTTTACTACAGAAATTGCTGTTACATATGCTGTTATGCTTACAAAGGTCTAAGAGACTAACTGAAGCAGTGACTGCTTTTCCTTCATAAACTGCTGTTAAATATGGTGTTATGCTTACTAGGATTTTGGCTGAAGACTTGTGTAATGTAATGCTAGTTAACTGGTTTTGATTGTTTTGTGTACTTGCCTATTGTATCCTTTCCCTAGTTATTTGTAGAAGCTGCAATTGCACATATTATATTTACTAAAGCAGTGTTTTAAGTTGCAAGAGACAGAAATGCTTGTTCTCTGTTGGAAACAGGCAACCTTCTTTGGCCTCTAGTGATCAGTGCTATATTCTGTATTACTTAATATTGCTGTCTTGCATAAGTGTGTGTTGTGTTATCCTGAAATGTGTTCTAACCAATTATTGCCTACTGCACTATTTTGAGAAATTATGACTGCATAAGTATGTGTTTTACTGTTACTATTATATGATTTATGCCTGTTATCTAATCCACTACAAGCCCCGAGATCAGCAGTCTATACATTATGGTCTGTTGAACTTTTCTCTATCTCAGTCATCGCACGCTCACTCTACAGACACCACAGTTCCCCACAGCCTCTCTAGGTTCCTTTTTACCTCTCCTAACACCACACACCCACACTCAGTCAACTCACCCTCACTCCTCTTACTTTACTGCTCACTGAGGAGTTGTGCACTTAGGAATATGGCTACTTATTACAAGCATCACTTATTATCTCTCTTACAGCGCACTTGGTCTCCCTGTATCAGCATAGCTCAGGTCCCCCCCCACAGCAACTACAACATTGGCAAATAGAACCACTGCTATGCTACAGTTATTGCAAGCCAAGAGTAACACCTTTTAATAAGGATACCCACCAGACACGTCTGCATAGGTGACCGGATGTTTACAGTTTCTTGTTATTAGCAGATATGGTCCTTAATAGTTATGTTTTAAACATTATGACTGGTTGTTTACATTTCTTTTTATAGCATATTTTTACTTTTGCTAGTTTTTTTTTAAACATTGCTTTGGCCGGCGTGCACACCTGCAAGGGCTCCCCACCCCCACCCCAGACAACTATACCTTCACCTCATGCCACTAAGTGGCCATAAGAAACAGCAACCAAACAAAATACAAAAGCAAAGTAAAAAACAAAAAAAAAATGAAGGGAAATTACCAGCTTTGAACCACAAAAAAAGATTTATTACAAATAAAACAAACGATTAGCACTTTCAACCAAGTATAATAAAAAATGCTTCATCAGATGACATCACTAAAAAATATACTCATTTAAATACTAAATCCCTAAATGATACCTCCAATCAGAGTGAGCAACTCATAAAAAACAATGCTGTCCAATATAGATTGAAATAAATGATTTAAAATGAACTATATAATAACACTAAACTCACTTTCATTAATATTTCAAACTGAATGTATACACATATAAAAATCAATACGAGTATTCATAACAAATATATATCTAAAAAAAATTTTTGGTGAAATATACATATTATGTACTCATATAACCTCACTACATTTATATAAAAATATATGAAATGTACATCGGTAATGTGAAAATATGTATGTAAAAAATGTATAAAAAGGGTATGTGTCCTGTCTGTCAAGTGCTCTCAACCTTAAACCAGGCCATACTAACGTATTCAATTTCAACTGCCACAAAAGTTCTTTTTTCTCCAAATACAGTCCCCAAGCACCCTCCTTGGGTTAATATTGATTCCATCAATAGCCATATATTTAAATTTATGGTCCGGATATTCCAAAATGTGTCTAGCCAATGCATTATATTCCTTGTTTTATCTAATACTATACTCGTGATTGTAGATCCTATCCCTGAATCTACGCTTGTTTTTTCCTATATAAAAACTGGGGCAATCCTGGAAAAGTGCCAGATAGACTTTGCTCTTAAAATCACAGTTATATCTATTCCTCAAAGTGAATTTCATATCAATAAGTATAAAATTGTATGTGTGCCTAAAATTGTATTTAGAAAAGGGTTCAATTTGAAGAACATGTTTGAAAGGGCCAATATTAGAGATAGAAACTCCACTAGGAGAAAGATGGAAAAATGTGGGCGTTGCCCATATTGTAGAAAAATTTATACAGGTGACAATTTTATATTTAATGATACTAAATTCACTTTGATGACTAGATATAACTGTGATTCTAAGAACATGGTCTATGTGGCACTTTGCCATGATTACTCTAGTTTTTATATAGTAAAAAACGAGCGTAGGTTCAGGGATAGGATCTACGACCACGAGTATAGTATTAGGAAAAACAAGGAACATAATGCATTGTCTAGACACATTTTGGAACATCCGGACCATAAATTTAAATATATGGCTATTGATGGAATCAATATTAACCCGAAGGAGGGGGTGCTTGGAGACTGCTTTTGGAGAAAAAAGAACGTTTGTGGCAGTTGAAATTGAATGAATCAGTATGGCCTGGTTTAAATGAATACAGTTTCATTGATTGCTTATTAAGGTTGAGCGCACTTGACAGATAGGACACATATCCTTTTTATATATTTTTTACACACATATCTTCACCTTATCGATGTACATTTCATATATTCTTATATAAATGTAGTGAGGTTATATTAGTACATAATATGTATATTTCATCAAATATATATATATATATAAATAAATATATATATATATATATATATATATATATATATATATATATATATATACATACATATATATATATTTGTTATGAATACTTGTATTGATTTTTATATGTGTATACATTCAGGTTGAAATATTAATGAAAGTGAGTTTAGTGTAATTATGTAGTTCATTTTAAATAATTTATTTCAATATATATTGGAGAGCATTGTTTTTTATGGGTTGCTGATTCTGATTTGATGTACCATTTAGGGAGTTAGTATTTAAATGGAGTCTGGTTTTAGTGATGCATATGATGAAGTCCTTTTTTAGTATACTTGCTAATCATTTGTTTTATTTGTAATAAATCATTTTTGTGGCTCAAAGCTGGTCATTTCCCTTCTTTTTCTTTTCTTTTTTTTATTTTGCCACTAAATGGCACAACTAGCAATGTACTTGCTGTATCTTGTCTCAACTAAATCTTCCTCCCCATTATAATTCCTGTAAAGAAAGGCTAGTACCATTTAGTTGGTGTATTTTGTCCCCAGATAGATTTGCCTTCCTTTGTTTTACTTATACAACATAAAAGTAGTGTGTCTGCAACTATCTGCTTACACTCCTACCTTTCTGCTCTACCTCTTCCTTGCCTTTACTTACTTTATAGCTCCAAAGTTTGTACTTCTCATACTGATTGCTTTTCTTTGAACTCTTCTTTAAGGGGGCAGCCCACTCCATTTGCCCTTGCTATGGTCGGGCTCACTCTGTTTCCCTACCCTACCCCAATTCCCACACACCACATGCATCACCTAGACTAATACCAACACTAACCACTCCTCTAACTTCACCCAATCAAGAATCAGCCTCAATTCACCAGTCACGCCTCAGTTTACCAATCACACTATTTGTAACACTCCTCCCTGTCCTTACACAGCTTAATTGCAACATTCCTTAATCATGCTACTCCCACCACACTACACCAACATCCCTCTTTCCCTAGATCTTCATCACACCATTTAGGTAACCTACATTTTAAAAAGAATACACACCATGCTCTTTCTCCCGCCCACACTCTATACTCTACTGCTATGTGCATACTATCTGACATCCTACTGTCACCTACAGATACATGTCCAAAGCCCCACACTATATTATACTAATACCATCCACTCCACACACTCCTACCTTGCCATCTCCTCCCAACTCTACAATCACACACCTCTTGCATACTTCCACTTCAAACATGTAGTTGTCAGTAATACCACTAACCACTTCAGCAAACACCTTCACATACTCTCCAAACTGTCACACAAACAGTGATTTACACCCCAATCCCGGGTCACATACTATACAACATACCACCATGGCTACCATTCCACCCCTTCCTCACATTAAAACTACAGACCTTCTCATTCTTAACATGAACCTTAGAAGCCTAGTTAACAAGATTACAGATTTTCATGCAGTCATTTCACAATACTCAACAGGCATTCTTATAGCACAGAAACTTGGCTAACACCCCATATAAGAGACCCATACATACTCCCACAAGGTTATAGCATACACAGGTCAGACAGGATTGGGAAGAAGGGTGTTAGGGTTACAATCTTCTACAAAGATAACCTAAGCATAGACTACCTAACCATCAAATACCTGTACGATAACAACTTTGAATTCTAGTAACATGACTCAGAATCAACCAAAAGAAAAATATTACCATAATAGCCACATACATACCTCCCAATAATACTCCCACTGCCATTGAGGAACTCATAGCCTGGACAGCCTCAACCTATATCCATGAAACCATTATTACAGGTGACTTCAACTTAGGCTGGAAGACTTGCACTGGTGATAGCCCCTCTACCGTTATAATTCTACATGGTTTCTCCCAAACAATCCAGTTTCCCACTCAAATGGATAAACATAGCAAAATGGAATCTATCTTAGACTGGTCACTTATCAACAGCACCACCCACAACTGTCTCTCCAGATGCCTTCCAAATAATTTAAGTGACCATAGACTTACCTACTTAATCCGTCATCAGCTCAACACACCAGAGCCATAGCTTACAAAGTTGTACAAAATAACAAAAACTTCTCCAATGAAGCATTCATAGACATGCTCAATAAATGCAAATGGACACCACTCCATCATCTCCAACTTGACCAGGCCGTAACATACTTCAATGACACATTTCTAGCTATTATAAATAGCTTAGCACCAACTCATAGATCTTGTGTTAAAAATAAGGGATTGCCCTGGATATCAAAAGAAACCATTAAACTTCAAAAACTAAGGGACAAAACCTTGTATCAATACCAAAAAAGAAAAGGCAATAAAACTCTGCTAGCATACCAGCAGCTCCACAGTCAAACAAAAAAAAACTCAAAATAGAGAAAAAACATATTATACAACTATGCAAAAAATATGAAAACAATCCCAAAAAGTTCTGTCAAGTAATTAACTCACTCCTCCACCCAGGTAGAGCTACAACCACAGAACCAACAACCAAAAACCAAAGCATGAGTACTTACTCACAAATCAACACCTACTTTATAAACACCATCCTCTCCTTAATTACAGGGAACAATTCTACACTTCTATCTCTTCCACCTAATGTGGAAACTAACAACAACTTTTTTGATCTCAAACCTGTCCCAACTAACACCATAAGAACAATGCTGAAAAAACTGAAACCTTCTTCCTTAGCAGCTGACCAACTCCCCAATGAGTACCTCAAACTGTCAGCTGATGCCATAGCTCTGCCTATCTCCATTCTGGTAAATAGGTCTATAGCAGGACAATATGTTCCAAAATTATGAAAAATTTCCTGTATCACCCCTCTGCATAAAGGAGGAACATCAACAGAATTAAACAATTACAGACCCATGGCCAGCATTCCCCCCTGTGTCAAAATTCTGGAAAATGTATCCGCACTCAATTACTACAATTCCTGTTATCTCACAACCTTATCTCTCCCTCCCAACATAGTTTCAGACCAAAACACAGCACCACCACAGCCATAATTAATTTCTCAAACACCATCAACCAACTGAGAAATTCAAACCAGCAAGTGGCATCAATCTTCTTAGACATATCAAAAGCATTCGACACTGTCTCCCATCAGAAACTCCTTCATACTCTTGCCTCACTAAACCTATCAAAGACTTCCCTCTCTTGTTTCCTAAGCTATCTTTCTGACAGACAACAAGCAGTATAATGGAAATCCAAACTCTCACCACTTCTACCTGTCTCAGTTGGAGTCCCCCAAGGATCCATACTAGGACCCCTTCTTTTCACCATCTTCTCTAATGATCTAGCCTCATCCACAACACATGCTAAAGTAGTTCAGTATGTGGACGATTCAACTCTAATCTTCTCAGCAGATACCTTACCAGACCTCCAAATAGTAGCCCAACAAGCTTTAAATGATATCAAAACATATCTAAGTAAACCACAACTAATCCTCAACCCCCAAAAGACACAGTTAATGCTATTTACCAGTAGCAAGCAATCACTGACCACACCTCCTTTCACCATTCTCTCAGCAAACAGCAAAGTCATTCAACCAGTTGAGCATACAAAACTCTTTGAAGTGACAATTAACAACAACCTCAGATTTGACCAACACATAGCCACCACAATTAAGAAAATTCTCATCAAACTTGGCTCACTGTACAGAAACAAACCATTCCTCACTGACAACACCAGACTAGCCATATCCAGAACCTTCCTCCGATCTATGTTCCTATATGCTTTCCTTCTTTACCAACTTAAAAAATCAGACTTAACCAGACTGGTAACTTGCTACAACAAAATAGCCTGTTTCACAGCCAAAATTCCCCACCAAACCCACTATTGTATTGCTCTACATAAATTAAATTGGCTCGAGCTACCTAACTTTCTTCGTCTCTACCAACTTAAATTCACACACAATAACATCTTCCATCCCGACATTTGCCCATCCCTCAAGGAACTTGTTGTTCCCTACTCATGCCCACGAAGTCTAATATTTGCAGACAGAAACATTCTCACAGTAAACAAAGCTAACAATACTCACCATAAAGCCCTATTCTGAAATCAAATAGCCAAATTATTGAACTCTCTACCCCACACCCTCCAAAACACACCTGAATCTACCAGTTTTAAACAATTACTATTTGAGCATCTATCCAAGAACTGGCATTGCTCCTGTGCCATACCTGACTGACAAGATATCTATAATATACTCTGTCAACACAGTGTTCATGCCTTACCTAATTTTCTCCCTCTTCTCAGTGTTTATTACTACTCAAAAAAAAAAAAAATATATATATATATATATATATATAAAGGAAATCTCATTTGGTCATATATATTATTTAATATGTACACACTAATAACTTTACTTTTTCTCACAGTGATCTTGACTGAAATGCGTGTGTTTTTCTTTTTGAACCTCTATCTACTAGAAAACTGTATTGAATACTACTTTGTATAAACTAAATAGAAGATGTGTATTCTGCATCTTACTGTATGTATACTATTGTACTATCTAATTATTGTATATTGCTTATATTTATGTGCAGCTTTTCTCACTATGCCTCCACTGAAAATGAGCTTCTGGCCCATTCGGACTTTCCCAGTAAACAAATGTAAATAAATCAATATATATTAAAATATATATATATATATATATATATATATATATATATATATATATATATATATATATCTATATATCTTTATATCTATATATCTATATCTATCTATCTATATATATATATATATATATATATATATATATATATATATATACACATCTACACACACACACACACACACACACACACACACACACACACACACACACACACACACACACACACACACACACACACACATAGAGACAGCTAAAACCCCTTTTTCCCATTTGTGCACATGTGGACGGGGTGTCACTTCAACAGTGACCATCATCAAGAGCCGAGGTTCACACCACCGGGTGGCTAGCTCTAACATGGTAATTATTTCATACCACACACTCACATGCACATTAACACCTATGGCCAATTTCATAGGTTCATAGGTGTGTTCTAGTCTAATGGCCCTGGAGCAATTACAAGCCTAGCCCATAGGATTACCCTGGTATCGGGCCATCCGACCTTAGTTTCCAGTGCCTCTGTCGAGTAAAGCCACTGGAGTGATCCCTAGGGTGAATTTTCTATTTCCCATCCACTCATCAAGATTTGTCTTGAAGAGGGCCAGTGAGGTGCTCTGCTTGATATGTATGGGAAGTCTGTTCCATAGCATGGGCAATCTCTGGGTTATGAACCTGTCCCTCCAGCATGTTCTGTTGATTGTGGTAATGAGGTTGAGGACTCTGGAAAGTGTGGAGGAGAGGGTTTGGGATTTCTTTAGATGTAGCATTTCTAACAGAGATGGGTCAGACATGGCTTTATAAGTCAAGCAGAGATCACCTCTAACTAGGCGATATGAGACAGAGAATAGTTGGAGTTTTTTAGTCTGACCATTTAGGACAAATGTTTAAGGCCTAGGATCTTCTTTGAGAGGTACTTTTGTAGCCGATCCAGTTGTTGCAGGTGTTTAATGAGGTACATGGCAAATGGGGCATTGTACTCAATGACTGGTCTAATGAGGGAAGCGTAGAGAGAGACAGTAACCTCTTTCTTCCTGGATGCAAGACCCTTAGTAATGAGATGTGCCACATAGAAGGAATTTCTGACCACATTGGCAATGTTGTGGTCAAAAGAGAGGTTGCTGTCAACCTGTGTTCCAGATCTCTTATAACGCCTTCTGTGTTCAGTGGACCTACCATCAATGTGGTAATTCATGGGATACAGTTTTTTTCCAAAGGAGATGATGACACCTTTTTTGGCATTGAGCATAAGGCCATGGTTCTGACACCAGTTGTTGGCCTCAGTGAGGCCTTTCTGTAGGATGTCAACATCACTTGGGAAGTTAATAATAGCTCTCAACTTGCAATTGTCTGCAAACTTTGTCAACCAGAGTCCCTTCATGTTGGGCTTTACTTCAGAGAAGTAGATACCAAACAGGAGAGGACCCAGGACCGAACCCTGTGGGACTCCACTCGTGACTGGTCAGCCTGCAATTTAGAGTGTCCATTAATCTACTGCATGTCTTTGGAATGTGGCAGAAAAATGGAGCTCCTGGAAAAAACCCACATGTACCCAGGGAGCACACAGAAGACTCCACATAGAAGACACCACAGCAGAGAATCAAACTAGAGAACCTTTCACTGTGAGGCGATGCTATCCACTGCACCACTGTTTGTGTGTGTGCTTGCATGTCTGCGCTTACTAATCAACAATTCGCATTCAAAATGCAACATTTTTTTTTTTTTTTGTGTACCAAAAACAAACTAAGTCACCTGACAGTTCTGGACTAAGAATTAACTCGGGGAGCCTTGAGTTAACTAATGCATGTATTCATTATAATAATTACTTAAGCAAGAAAACAGATGAACTGATTCATAGTGAAATTCCCTAAGCATATTGTCTGGTTACCTGTACTGAGCCAAGTGTTTCTTTTCAGATGAAAATAACTAAAAGTTATTTGTATCTCATTCCTAAAAAGCACATATATGGCATTATAATATCCACATCTCAAATAAATAGTAGTACAACATTTGAGCCATAGATATTGTTTCATCACTACTACAAAATAAATGTTTCCACCATCACCAAACAGAAAAAGTATACTTATGGGCAGTTGCCTATTCCCAATACCAAAATAAATACAAATAATTCAGTCCAGAAAACTTTTAAGATTCTCTATTCATACTCTGGTCAGGCACAAGTCAATACTACCAGAAATCTGTCTAAAAATCAAAATACAGAGGCAAAGCTGATAATCTTAAAGTATGCAAAGTATGTAAAGCACACAAGACCAAATCCTGTAAGTGCAATCAAAGGCTAAAAATACTGCATTGATGGGTCCTGACAATATCCCTGGATGCACCTTAAATAGCACGAAGCATGATTTAACCACACTCCCAACAACACTGTTTAGTTTCAGCATCCATACAGGTTTTGTACCAAGTTTATGGGGAACAGTTACAGTCATTCCCTACATAAGGGAGGACCTTCCAAACACTCAGGTAATTACAGAGCCACATTTGACCAGCCCCATATGCAAACCCATGGAAAGATTTATCGTGAAATCAATCAGTCAGCACAGAGGGAGTCCCCAAACACTAGACCCTGTCTCAGTTTGGATTTATCAGAGCAGGTCATGTTTACTCAACCTGGTAGAATTTTTTGAAAAGCAGTGGATTAAAGCAAAATGGTACATATCGAATACCTCAACATGGCCAAAGATGTAGACGCAATTCCCCACTCAGACACAGAAGAAAAGCTAAATAAACTGGGAATAAACCCTTCTATCACCCACTGTACTGCTAACTGGCATAAAAATAGGGAAGACACCTCCACAAAGAGACCAGTCACCAGTGGAGTCCCACATGGTTCTATGGTGGGACCTCTCTTGTTTGGCATCTACTTTTCTGAAGAAAAAAGCCAATACCAAAGTGGTCTGGCTGACTAAGCTTGCAGATGACTGCAAACTAGGAGCAGTCATTGAATCTCCAAATGACTTAGCCATCCAATTTCCTGCAGAAAGGTTTGACACAAATAAATAACTGGTGTCAAAATCATGGTCTGAAACTAAATGTCAAAAATGCATTATTGTATCCTTTTGGAAGTCATCTACCCCAGGGAACTACCAACATATACACCGCTAAGAGTTTACCACATTGTTCGGGATTTTGGAAATTATGTAGACAGTGACCTAACTTTTGACCAACATGTGTCTATTGCTGTAAGAAAGAACTCATATTTTGCATAGCTTAGAAACAAAGGGATTATCTTTAGATTTAGGGATGTCATTGTCCCCTTCTTTATTCAGCGCTTATTAGGCCAGTCATTGAATATAATTGTCCCTTTGGTGTGTATCTGTTTAGACAAATGTAACAAATGGAACTCCAACAGAGATACTTAAGTAAAAGGATACAAGGCCTAAACAACATGTCCTTCATGGACTGACTCAAAGACCTGTCACTATACTTGATATCCTACAGACTGTTTAGAGGTGACCTGTGTTTGGCATACAAGGCATCCTCTGACCCATTACTCATGGATTTACTGCACATAAGCAAGTCAAATGGCATCAGAAATAGTCAGTCTAGGGATCTAAACCTCTTCTGCAATATCAACAGAACAGTTTGGAGGATCAGGTATATTTCACAGAGCATACCGCTACTATGGAACAGACTCCCCATCTACATAAAATAAAGTTCATCCCTGTCCATTTTCAAGAATAACTTAGATCTATGGTTGGAAACAGAATATTTATCCCAGGGCTGCCCCCTGTACTACTAATGTACAGATGCAATTCCTAAATGCTTTGTCTCATGCACGGGTCCCCTCCAATTATCTATGATACGATCCCAGTTATTCTCATTATGGGTAATATATAATTATCCACCATGGAATGCATAAGGCTAATATATAACCAAATGGGACAGGTTATTTTGAGTACAAAAAGGGAAACTGGCTAGGCTTAAAATGGTCTGCAAAGGCAGCTAGCCTAGTACTTACCTATGAACCTATACCAGATTATACAAAATTTGAAATACCTAAGGATTACTGAAATGAGATTACTAACATGTTGGGCAGACTTAAAACAAGTAATGAAATATACTTCTCAAGTAATTACTAATGATGATACTCATGCAAATCTCTTGGTTCAGCAGTTTCAACATAGCATGTCAATCCTCCCTAAGGTACACAAAAGGAGTTCACCCAAATGCTTACATTTGGGACTAGCTGCTGATTATATTTTAAGACAGAAACCATTCAGAAGGTAAACAATTAGCAAAGTCATTTATTAACCATGGTGCCTCTGGTTCAGATAGCCTTTTTATAATTTTTTGATGACTTCTGATATTATATTAGCTGTGTATATTTGCCATAGTCTTCACATATCACTATCTGTCACTTTCTCAACTCTTTGGAACTGCTTCATAGTGAAAACTCACTAAACACAGTATCATAGAGTACTTACTACAGTCTTATCTCAGTTCTCCCAGGACTGACTAATATAATAAAATGGCCATCTCTTCCCAGTTTCCTTACTACCTAAACATGTATGGGCTTCTCATAAAATGCTTTCCCATGATTCATCAGTTCCAAACCCCCTCAATCACAAAGGAATGAAATCATAACTACCTATAAAATAAGCTGCAAAATCCACTTCCATTATCTTTGCAGGGAAGGAGACCAATCACTAAACATGCCTCCTTTATATAATCAAGCTAACTCCAATAATGAACATAGTAGTGACACAGTCACAATCTAAACTTAGGAATCACATTTTGAAAAACTATAACCACTCAGTACTGAGGAAGAAATTAACTTCCAACAAAGTGGGCACTGATCACTTATGAGGTGACATCACAAACAATGGCTTTGTTTCAGGAAAGACCTTACTACTTTAACTGCCACACTCACTCTCATAAGCAATATCCTCCTGACTACTAACAAAAGATTAATTAACCTGAGCAGTTTTTAATGATTTAGCAAAAACCTTTTGACTCTGTCTAGCATTTTAAACTTACCAGAAATTGCATGATTTGACCTGTGCAACACTTCACTTACATGATTATAGATGTTAGTAAATGTCATCATTCATTGTCAGAATTAATTCCTCTCATTCCAAACCCAAAACAAGTAGATTGCTTAAGTTGGTTCTATTTATCACCTTCATAAATGCCTTCAGTACTTGCCATCTGACAATTCCAGATAGTTTATATATCGACAATATGGTTATCTGGCCTGATGCCAAGTAATCTTGCTAAAATATGTGTTTTATTTAATTCCATAAGTCATAAACTAATCTTAAAAAGCATGAAATCATGTTCCTCAGTACACCCAGGCATATCTATCCTCTTCCTGACTCATGGGTTGTGCCATAATCACGCAAAGGATTCATAAGTAAACAAATTCAAATAATGGATTGCAGCTTAACCATCTACTTGTTTTCACTCCAGCTAGATATGTCTGCTAAATTCAATGACTATAAATCCTTCCACTTACTATGTCCTGAAGCTAAAACAACTATGGCTAAAGGGGTTTTCTGATCAATCTTAGAATATGGGTTTCCCTTCATAATTGTCAGATCGTGCTATAGCTGCATAAGGCAGCATGTGAATTTTCATAAATTGTTCAGTTTCCTAGGAAAGCTTGAATGCTACTATTCACTGAAAACAGCATCCTGCTCCAGATTTATAAATTATTTTTCTGAAACATCATCTCATTCTTGTCTACTTGTTTAGGACCAAATCATTCATCCATAATTCGTGATTACTCCTATTAGCCTTTCACCTCCTCAAAACTTATTTGAATATTTGACATATGCTTTCTTACTCTGGGATTATAAACTCAGGAATGCATTACCTTTGTCAGTTACAAACTTTAGCTGCACACTAGCAGATTATGGTTAGTTTTACTGTTTATTATCAAAAATAAACTCTTTCAAATGCACTAATTATATCCATCCATGAAATAGTACCAGTTGTAAGCTAAGTTTGGGTACTTCAGCCACCTGGCACAATGTGTCTGGGTAGTGAACAGCAAAAGGATGACAAGGAGGACAAAAAGTAAGGAGTGCAAAATAGTCATGTGACTAGTACTTCTGTATGTCAGGGAATCCTGGGTAATGAAGACAAAGCAGCTAAGGAACCTCGAAGGGGCAGAAATGAGGTGCCTAGGATGAATAGCAGGGTACATAGTGGGGGGTAGATGAAGAAAGGAAGACATTAGAGCTGAATGCAAAGTAGTTTCAAATGCAGAGAAGGTCAAGGAGAACAGATTGTGGTGGTTCAGTCAAATGTACCAGAATGCAAAAGATGACCTGTCAGAGCAGATTTGGGAGAGACAGAAAGAAGGCAAGAGAAGCACATCCAGATAAGACAGTGATGGATTGTAAGTAAGAAGACCTGTGGCAGTCGAGCATGATTGTTGGAGTGTACAGGAGAGTAGCATGGCAATTTGGTATAATTGTTGAAAACGGAGCAAGAGTGTCACTGATGTGAGAGAAGTGGTGACTGTTGACAAAGCACCTGGACACCATGTTAAGTGACAAAGATGGATAACAAGAATGATGATGGTATTAGATTGTATTACTAGGTAGATTTAAATAGTTAGCTAGATATAGATAGAGAGATACCAAGATATTTGTGTAAGTATTGCTCAAATATGCCTTTGGCCCAAGTAATTTACCTTTACCTATAGTCTATATGTTTTTACCTTATCAAAATAAAAAAAAATGTAATGAGCACAGACTTCTTTGCTTATACCTCATAGCCATATAGTGAAAGTATTCTGTGCCTGAAAATGATCACGTTACTTGAAAATAGACCTGAGTTTGTTGATCAGATTTAGTCATGGTTTGAGATCCACTATGAATAGTCATGTAATATTACTTACTAACATTTATTTATTTTCCTGGCACCTTAAGTGTTTGGCATAAAACTGATGATTGCATTGTTTCTTGAGCATCTCTAATTGCGTTACCACCTTATTATTGTAGCTCGATAACACAATGCTATCTATTTCCTTTGTTTGCAGTTCATTCCTCTGGTAGATATCTTTTCATTATTCAGTTGTACACTTTATTATATTATCGTCTACAACCAGAGACTGTACCAGTTATAGTGACCTACACCTCCAAAAGTCAGTAACTGGACAATGATTCTGAAATTTGTTTTTCTTGAGTGGTTTGCACCAGTTGTATTATATTCCGTGATGTGTTTTAAGCCTGCTGTTTTACATTTTGCATTGCATTTTGAAACATTTCTCTGTACACCTGCACTGCAAATTTGAATGTAGTCTAGCTATGCAGCAGAAAAGATGGATATAAAGAACTGCCTTATTACTAACAGCTATTTAACCTGCACCTATACCAAACGATTGCAGCCCCCCAAACAGCATCTCTCTCCAGAAAGCAGAGAACTCTCTCAAAGCAAAAAACAACATCCGGTCCATTGCCTGAAATGTGGCCCCCGGCCCTGTCTCTAAGAAGGAACAGCTGGAACAGCTAGACACAGCTACTGGGAAAGTCTTACTCTGGATACTTGGATCTGGGAGTACACCCAGGGGTGGCTGCTCCACAAAGGCGGTGCCTCCAACCACCCTGGAAATTGAAATGCCCATTAATTTGCTTCCCCTTATCTGTCTGGCCACAGATATGGAAGCCATGACATAATGGAATATGGACATTTGGAATTTGCAGACCTTGCTTTCCAACCTTTGTCTCCAACCTCAAAGGCCTTTCATGCCTTTAAACTATTGACTTTAAACTTGGTTCACCAAAGCCATTGATGAGGGAAAGGCAGTCCATACAGCCTACCTCGACCTGGCTAGGCTCCTCCGATACAACACCCCACTCCATCATGGATGAGTACACATGCCCCATTCGGAATGTACAAGGCATGAACCTGTCCCATATTCTGTAACATGTACCTGTACAATTGACAGAAAATGTTAACTAAACAAGTTACCTAAAATGAGTTTATGGCTAGAAGTTCAACAGTTTAAAGAACTAATTACAAAGATTCATTCAGCTGTACTGTGTATCCCTATAACAATGAATACCAAATACTGAATTCAAAAACATTATACACATAGAATAACATGCTACCTCAATCATTTACATAGGTTCATAGGTTCATAGGTAGGTAATGGGCTATCTGCCCGAAGGCATATATTAGCCCAGCCACGTTGTGCGGTATTCACCGCCCCTTTGGTTAGTTCCCTAGGCCCTTGATCTAGCATTTAAATCTACAAAAAGTAGATCGGGGATTCTTCAAGTTTTATTTATATATTTATTTATTTTACATTTGTTAACCAGGTAGAGTCTAGCTGGGCAAGTAGCCCGTTTTCAGTGGAGACCCGGGGAGATAAGCTCCATAACAATAGTACAAAAAGATTACAAACATTTTTAAAAGATTTACAAACAATATACAAAAAGTTTGGCAGTTGCCAACAATCACAACTTACAAAAAGGTGAATGCAAAACAGAAAACATTACATTTCTTAAGCCTTACTACAGACAGTAATATGAAACTCATTAGATGTATAACTAAAAACCTTTGTGGTATTTTCATTTGGTAGAAATAAGACAAAAAGATAGCAGAATAGAAAACATTTGATCGAAGGCATGAAAAGCTAGCCAGGAGTATTACAGGAGCATAGCCATTGTTGAGTAAGGTATTCCTTTAGCAGTTTTTTGAAGCTATGACAATCTGTGTTTAAGATATTCTGGGGTAATAGGTTCCACTGTTTGGCTGCTTTGAAGGAGAAGAGAGAGTCACCAAAGTAATTATGGGACTTTGTAACCTTGAGTATAAGTTTATCAGATGATCGAACGGTCCTGGGGTTGGTATTTAGTTGCACTAGGTTGGAGAGTGCAGGGCAATTTTCAGGTTTGTGGATAATAGAGTGGGCAGTGGTGAGCTGATTGAGCAATAACAGATTGGGAAATTCAAGCCAGTGTAGTTTTTAAAGAACAAGGCAATGATGGGTCCTGTTGGTTATATTAGCAGCAAATTTTGCTATTTTGTTATAGCAGGAATCAAGTAGATGTAAATCAGACTTGTGCAGGTTAGTGACAAGTTGATAACAGTAGAGAAGAGTAGATAGGAGGTGAAATCTGGTTGTGGCTAGTCTGGCATTTTGAGAAAGGTAAGGTTTGGCCCTATTCAGAGCATCAAGTTTGATGTGAACTTTCTTTATTGTGAGTGGTATGTGTGTATTGAATGTTAGGTTGTTGTCTATTGTGACACCAAGTAGTTTTGTTTGGTTAACTGGTTCTATTATAGTGCCATTAGTGGAGTAGATGGAGAGAGGAGGTGTTTTTTGTACGCTAATGAGGAACTGAGGAGCCCTATGCTGATTGCGAAAACATAGTTGGACATTCCAGACTTTAAAATTTTACATTGGCATTGAATATCAGTTTAAAATGTGAATGTTACAGCAATGTTCATTGCAGTGAATGGATCTTGTCGGTATAGTTTTATCGATTTGAACTTAAGCCAGCTTCCTGAAAAATTAAGCCTGGGGTGTTTACATTACATTAAAAAGAAAAGGAAAATGCCAACTCATGCTAACATACAAGTTTTATTTATTTCAAATTCTATACTTTCAGTTTTGTTTTTTATATTTGTTGAGCACATAGGTCTATGAGATATAAGGACTGCTTTCAGGGGTGATGAAGGGACACTATGATTCCTTGACTTGCTTAGATTCACACATTAGTGGAAACTAAAAGAATCAAACCCAGTTCAAGTGAATGAAACTTGTTAACAACTCAGACTCATCCTTCTGCATGATATTACCATGACCTCAGAGTACTGTATCTTAATAAGTCAAAAAATATGTTGCAACTGTGTTAAATTGGTTTATTGTCTTTATAAACTTCCAAAATATGCTGGGAATATACCTAGGTTCATATGTTCATAGGTAGGTACTAGGCTATTAGCTTTAGTGCCTATATAAGCCTAGCCAAAAGGTACCCTGGCTTTTGCCACCCAAGAAAATTATTTTCCTGTGCCCCTGTCGAGCAGAGCCACAGAAGTGATCCCCATGGTGAATTTCCTATCTTCCATCCAATCATCAAGATTTTTCTTGAAGAGTGCTAATGATGAGCTTTGTTTGATATAGATAGGTAGTTTGTTTCAGAGTATGAGAAGTCTCTGGGACAGGAATCTATCCCTCCGGCATGTTCTGCTTATTGTGGTGAAACACAAAAGGGCATGTCATAACCAGGACTGCAATCCACTATTTATTGGAGTGCTTTTCATTTGCAACTGGAGTGCAAACTTCTTCAGAAAAAAAATGCAATAAATAAAATGTCTGTTTTAAAAGTGTTCACACTGTGTCACATGTTGGCGGTAAACCAATCAAGCATAACCCTCTCTTAAACAAACAGCATCAAATCCAAAACCTTGTAACACCTACATTTTTAAATTACATTCTAAATAACTAGAACAAAGTGAGTACAAACTTCATAAAGGTCTCGATTAAAACTGTATATAAAATAATTGTAAAAAGAATTCACGTTTACTTTAAACAGCTATGTATAAACATAATAATAAATGATAATAAACAACAACTAATAATAACAAACACAAAAGTCACCTTGGTGGAAACTGTTCACCATAAGACAAACTACAAAGTGCATGTCAAATGGCAATCAAGCCACAAAATATCGCAACTTGCCTAACCAGTACTCCAAATAAGTACTTAAAAATGCATTGAAAAATACATTAAAGGCTCATGAAGGATACCTATAACTGCTGACAAAAAAAATCTAAAGTCATTTAAAGCATTTCTGTTGACAATAATAAAAAAAAAATCAATAAAAAATCACTTAATATCAACATTATTTAATTAAATGAAATATTTATAAAAATAATGTAATTCATCTCTCAATATTCAACATGCCTCTAAATAGCATATAGTCTAATTTATGGGTATGAGTGGTTGCCATTTGACATGCACCTTGTAGTTTGTCTTATGGTGGCTCGTAGTTTGCAGTCATCTGAGAACTTCATTAGCCAAAGACCTTTTGTGTTAGCCTGTACTTCAGAGAAGTAGATACCAAACAGGAGAGCACCCAGGACTGAACCCTGTAGTACTCCACTTGTCACTGGTCTGAAGTTGGATTTGGAGTCTGCTACTTTCACAGTGTGGGTTCTGTCAGTGAGCCAGTTGGCAACCCATCTTGTGACATAGGGATTTATACCTAGTTTAGTGAGTTTATCTATAATTCCAGAGTGGAGGATGGTGTTGAAAGCCTTGGTAAGATCCAGACAGGCTGTGTGAACCACCTCACCCTCATCTACAGCTTTGGTGACTACTTCAAAGACGTCTATCAGGTTTAGGAGACATGATCTGCCTTTTACAAACTCGAACTGGGTGGGGTCCAGAGTTTGGCTATTACCAATGTCATTGTTTATAGGTTCCATGATGATACATTCCATAGCCTTGCAGACCAGGCTCATTAAGCTAATGGGGCAGTAGTTTCCGGGGTCCGTGGTGGCTCCCCCTTTGTGGAGTGGGATAACCATTGCTGTGCACCATTCAGTGGGCACATAGCCTGAGGTGAGGCTATGACTGAACATGGTATTTAGGTGGGGTGCTAGTTTGTTCTGTAATTCATGTAGCACGCAGCCTGGGATGTTGTCAGGTCCCATGGATGCTGTGTTCTTGTCTTTGGAGAGTGTGTTTTTTACCTGTGCAGCTGTGATTATAGGAACTTTGCATTCTTCTGGTATAGAGATGGGCCCGTTAGGGGATGAGAGGGGGGTAAAGTTAGCACTGAACCTATCTGCCAGGATGTTGGCAATATCAGTTGGTTCTGTATTTTTAGTGCCATTGTGCTGTAACTCAGAGCAGTTCTGAGTGTTGCCATTGAGATTCTTGACATAGCTATAGAATGTTTTGTGGTTGTCTTTAGAGTCAGTGGCGATTTTGTTTTCGTAACTAGCTTTGGAAGATTTTATGAGGGATCTCAGCTTTTTACTGAGGCTGACCAGGGAGTTCCTCAACCATGGGATTTTACTCTTTTTTGCAACAGTTTCTTTCTTCTGTTTTAGAGTTTGTTTATGGCAGGGGGGCACCAGATTGGCATCCTTTTTTGGAGGACAGCATCTTGGTTTTGTTAGGGATTGCACAATCCATGCACTCATGTAAGTGCTTATAAAGTGCATTTGTGTAGGATTCAGCAGTCATACCTCTATTGCCTGTAAGCATGGGTGTTGTGAAGTATGTGTGAAGTTGGCTTTGGAGACATTTTTTATGGTGGTTTCCCTAATGGGGGGTGGGAGATGGATGTGGATGTCTAGGGTGATTAGCTTGTGGTTGGATCTGACCAATGTGGAATTGACCTCTGGTGTGGAGCACTGGTTGCCTATGTTGGTAATAACCAGGTCTAGAAAATTGCTGCCCCTGGTGGGCTGTGGACAAGTTCATCCAAGGCATTGGAATTTATGAATTCCAGAAAATGTTGAGCACAAGAGTTGGTACATGAGTAGTTTTCCCAGTTAATGGTGGGGTAGTTGAAATCACCCATTATTAGGGGGTTAGGTTGTAACAAATATTTTCCAGTGTATCAAGAAATGAGGAGTGGGAATCCTGGTTCATGGTGGGGGATCTGTAGCAAGCTACAATTTGGATTGTGGTCTTGCCCAGAGTTAGTTGCACTTGGATAATCTCGGATGCATTATGCTGAGCAACTAGCATGCAGTTGTGGATATCCTTAATGAATATGGACACGCCTCTGCCTTTAGTGTTTCGGTCCAGGTTAGGTGGCTGAAAGGTGTGGTATGAATTATAGCCTGGTAATGCAGGGGTACTCTTTGGAGCCTTGAACCAGGTCTCTGTCACTGCACAGATGTCAATGTTCTCCATTTTAAAGAGTGCCTTGAGTGAGTGCATTTTAAGGTTTAGACTTCTAGCATTGAGTAGCAATACCCTCAGATTCTGATTTCTTGTACCTGTTATGGTGGTGAATTTGTTATTTGAACCTTGCCTAAAAAAGGCACTATAGGGGTGGCTAGAACCTTAGCCAGTATCCATAATCCCAGGGGCGACAGGTGCAGACCATCTCTGGCAAAGCATCATGGTTTGTCGATCATGTCATCCCAGGCAGACAGATACTGGATTCCCTTAGAATGACACCAGAAGTTTAGCCAATTGTTGAAGTCAATCATTTTTTCCTTGTACTGTGGTATCATTCTGGGTGATGGCAGGATGCTACTCAAGGCTAGGGTCATACCTACCTGAGCTACAAGATCAGACAGCTCCTCCATGTCCCTTTTCATGTAGTCCAGGGAGGTACGTCTCAGGTCATTCACACCAACATGGACAATGACAGAGTCATATTTGTACTTGTTGTAGAGTGACCTGGGTGCATGCATTATGTGGTGGATCCTGGAACCTGACAGGCAGCTGACAGTAACTTTCTCCTTGTTTAGCCTGATGAGTGGAACATCAGCATGCCTGACTATAGAGTCACCTATGATAGAGTGTTGGGTATGTTGTTAGGCCTTATGGGCTGTGGTTGAGTGGCACACTGAGTTATCATATACTACTGGTATTTATGATTATAAATTAATAAATTATCCAAACAGTTTTAATGCAGTACCTGTGATTAAAATCAAGATTATAGTTTCTTAAAATATGGAAATTATTAAAAGGAAAAAAGACAACAGTTCTTACAATCAAATTGTGTTATCAGAAAATGAGCTACAGCATATCTTTGTTGGACACTTTGCAATAATTAACAGAGGTACTTTGATAACTAAAGTATTAATTCTAAACTGTATTTGTACACACTGAAAACAACTGAAAAGTCAGGTTCATGTAAATATTGTATATAGTTATTTAAAATGCTATATATAAAGTATTATCGAGATGTAATATTATTGGAAATAAAAACTATTTGATCAAAAGAAAATGAGCTGCAGCTGTTTTTTTCAGAAATATTGCTTCTAGTGAAGACATAAAACGTAAAAAATGACCCGCTAAAGATACTGCAGAATAAACCTGACACAATTAACTTCCTGATACTGAAAAGTGGGCAGCCAAATAACAAGTGGTCACTTTGTTGTTTTTTTTTTTTTGTTTGGTAAGGGAATGTGACTCATCCTTGCAATACAGAAATCCTAGAGAAGCAAGACTGCACAAGATTTATTTTTCATATTACGGCCCATCTGCATAAGATAAATGAAATTTCACACATATTTTGAAACCTTCAGCCTAAAAAAATTCTGAGTGAGCTATAGGAAAGTTTTTCTGACTTAAAATGTGGAAATCATAATGGTAAGATTAGATCACTTTCAAACTGGTTAGATTAGATCTCATACATTTTCACTATTTTAAAAATAAATATCTACATTTACAAATGTAGTTATACAAACAAAAGTAAAGCAATTAAATAAAAAATAATCAACAAAAATGTAACCACAAAGGATACAATGACACACATTTCAAGGGACAATAATTAAACTCAAAATAAAACAGTTGTGTACTACTACCTCAGTCAATCTCTCACATAATGAATACATATTTAAAACAGACCTAAAATACAAGTACAATGCTAAGAATGACAAGTGAAGTACATATTACAGTATCATAGAACATTAGTACCTGCAGGCATGGTCATAGATTTATAGGTGTATACTAGGATAGCAACCTCTTGGATCCTTATAAACCTAGTAATGCAACCCAAATGTGATCTATACATTTGATTTATATAGCGGGTGACTTCCTGATGCTTCTGTCCATCAGAGACGTAGGCACCAGACCAAGGGTGAATTTCCAATTGTGCATCCATTCTTCCAAGTTGAGCTTAAATAGGGTTAAGGAGGGACTCTGCTTCACAGGGACTGGATGCCTGTTCCAGACAATGTGAATTCTACGAGAAATATATCTGTATTTTCAACTAGTCTTAGTTATGTTGCAAACAAAATTTAGATCTTTTAATCTATTAGTTCTGATGCAGTTTGTTTTGAGAATGTGGAAAATGTTCATGAATACAGGGACCAGGGATGCCTTGTATGCTAGGCAAAGATCGCCTCATTAAAGAACACAAAACAGGGTTTTGAGTAGGACATTGTATTTACTCGCTGTATTCATTTTGTAGGGAATCTTTGTGGACATTCCAGTTGCTGCATATGTCTGATCAGGTGCAAAGTGAAGGAAGCATTATACTCCACGATGTGTCTGATGAGGACTGAGTATAATGATATGATAACCTCTCTGGACCTAGATGCTGTGCCCTTACTTATAAATTGAGCAAAATAGAAGGATTGCTTTACTATCTTGGACACGTTAGTCAAAGCCTAGGTTACTATCAACATGGGTTCCCAGATCCCTGACTAGTGAATCAACTTTTATGGGTGTTTTATTAAAGACAGAATTACTCAGGGTGGCCACCTTCCCAAAAGGTACTATAATGCATTCCTTGGCATGGAGATTAAAGCCATGACTTTGGCACCAAGTGTTTGTCTGTGCTAGACCTTCCTGAAGAAGCAATAAAAGAGAAACCAGCCATGGAATGACTAAGTATCTATACAAAGCACTTTGTTGCTTTTTGCCCATAAGTGTACCGCTAAGTGCTGTTTGCAATAGCAAGACGTCTGTCTTACAAAACAGACCACACAGGAGCATACAGGAAGATAGATTAAGCATTCACTTGTGCAAGTCAAAAGGGCACAAATATCATAGGCACAATATGTATTAACCATAGTAAAAACTTATGCTGGGATTTATGAACACTAGCACATTCTGCTGAGCTCATTGTCATGGTGAGCAGCATGTGTTTTTCAGGAAGCACAGTAACACAATGCTGCTGGCTTGAAAATAAATGTTATCAGGATTATATGTACAATGACTGGCATGAAGCAGTGTTACTAGTCAGCTATTACTATACTAAAATGGTATTTCTTGTCCTATGGCAAAAACTCAAAACATAATTACACATGCACTAATACTTTGCCATCAGCAATTCAATATAAAAGCATTTGTGCCTCATCTTAATGCAATGATGGGACATCATATAGTGAAACAGTTACAGACTTGTAATACAGGGAGCATGCCTTTATTTGAATAGTATCATGTCAGTTTGCAAATGCAGTATATAAACACAGAATAACATCCCAGCAATGAGCAGATGATATATGAAGATATGATAGACATGATGACAGGTGCACAATATTGCCAAATATACTGTATATTTCCTGATGAACATAAAAATTGTAGTCTCTATTACATAATTATATTACCAGTCATAAACACATTTTGTAGTCCGCACTTTATACACCTGCAGTATCAGTTCCTCTGTGGCATTACTATTTAATTTCCAGAAGCCCATGTCATATTTTGTCATATGTTTAATTGCAATGTGCTATACATAGTCAATCACAGAAAGTTTTGTTTATATCACAGCAATGCACCCTATAACACTGTAGATAAGGAGCAACGCACCCTATAACACTGTAGATAAGGAGCAACGCACCCTATAACACTGTAGATAAGGAGCAACGCGCCCTATAACACTGTAGATAAGGAGCAACGTGCCCTATAACACTGTATAAGGAGCAATGCGCCCTATAACACTGTAGATAAGGAGCAACACGCCCTATAACACTGTAGATAAGGAGCAACGCGCCCAATAACACTGTAGATAAGGAGCAACACACCCTATAACACTGTAGATAAGGAGCAACGCGCCCTATAACACTGTAGATAAGGAGCAACGCGCCCTATAACACTGTAGATAAGGAGCAACGCGCCCTATAACACTGTAGATAAGGAGCAACGTGCCCTATAACACTGTAGATAAGGAGCAACACGCCCTATAGCACTGTAGATAAGGAGCAATGCGCCCTTTAACACTGTAGATAAGGAGCAATGCACCCTATAACACTATAGATAAGGAGCAACGCACCCTATAACACTGTAGATAAGGAGCAACGCACCCTATAACACTGTAGATAAGGAGCAACACGCCCTATAACACTGTAGATAAGGAGCAACGCGCCCTATAACACTGTAGATAAGGAGCAACATGCCCTATAACACTACAGATAAGGAGCAACGTGCCCTATAACACTGTAGAGAAGGAGCTACGCGCCCTATAACACTGTAGATAAGGAGCTACTCGCCCTATAACACTGTAGATAAGGAGCTACGCGCCCTATAACACTGTAGATAAGGAGCTACTCGCCCTATAACACTGTAGATAAGGAGCTATGCGCCCTATAACACAGTAGATAAGGAGCAACGTGCCCTATAACACTGTAGATAAGGAGCAATGCACCCTATAACACTGTAGACAAGGAGCAACGCGCCCTATAACACTGTAGATAAGGAGCAACGTGCCCTATAACACTGTAGATAAGGAGCAAAGCACCCTATAACACTGTAGATAAGGAGCAACACACTCCTGTAGATAAGGAGCAACGCGCCCTATAACACTGTAGATAGTAGATAAGGAGCAACATGCCCTATAACACTGTAGATAAGGAGCAATGCACTCCTGTAGATAAGGAGCAATGCACCCTATAACACTGTAGATAAGGAGCAATGCGCCCTATAACACTGTAGATAAGGAGTTACGCGCCCTATAACACTGTAGATAAGGAGCAACGCGCCCTATAACACTGTAGATAAGGAGCAACGCGCCCTATAACACTGTAGATAAGGAGCAACACGCCCTATAACACTGTAGATAAGGAGCAACGCACCCTATAACACTGTAGATAAGGAGCAACGCGCCCTATAACACTGTAGATAAGGAGCAACGCACCCTATAACACTGTAGATAAGGAGCAACTCGCCCTATAACACTGTAGATAAGGAGCAACGCGCCCTATAACACTGTAGATAAGGAGCAACGCGCCCTATAACACTGTAGATAAGGAGCAACGCGCCCTATAACACTGTAGATAAGGAGCAACGTACCCTATAACCCTGTAGATAAGCAGCAACGCACCCTATAACACTGTAGATAAGGAGCAACGCGCCCTATAACACTGTAGATAAGGAGCAACGCGCCCTATAACACTGTAGATAAGGAGCAACGCACCCTATAACACTGTAGATAAGGAGCAACGCACCCTATAACACTGTAGATAAGGACGACACAGAGGAACACAGGTGCAGCACATGACATCTGATTCGGATGTCAGTTCCTGTGTTTTTTTTTTTTTGAGATCATTGAAGGGAAGACATGGCAGGTGATAGTAAGGTAAGTGCTACATTTAGAGCACAGGCTTGATGTAAGGAAGAGTCATGGATATTTGTACACATTATCATGAACAGTTACTACCAGAGGTTACGGCAAGAGGGCTGTCAGTACAAGGCTGAGGCTTGGAATTGTTTATCTAAGACTACTGATGTCCCATGAATGTGTCGACAGTGTTGTCACCATTACAGAAAACTGAAAAGGTAAAAATAATTACCACCTTTGCCTATGGTAAGAATATTTTAGGACTCGGGTACCACTTCAGTACTGTAAGTAGCCCCTCCAGTATACCATGAAGTCTCAATGTTTTTTTCTTTTGTGTAGCCCCTGCGGAGATTGAAGGAAAGTGGAAAGAGCATCAGGAGAGACTGCAGTTCCTCTTTTACAAATTTGATGTACCTGCAAATTAGCTCATGTAGCTTTGAACTTATCGACTGTTAACTAAGGACTGATGGATGTGGGTTCAGCTCCAGAAAAGAGAAAATACATGCGATGTGTTTTCCATTTCAATACTGACGAACTGTAGTTATACTTTAAAATAACATAGTAAGGCAAATATATGGTTAAATAACTGTCATCCATAAACCACTTGCGCAATACTTACAGTTTCTGTGGAATATTTTTAAAATATAAGAGCCAGGGATATCATAACACTGCTGTAACAGTAATTTATGGCCTCAGACATTTTAACTGGATGTAAACCTAAGAAATTGATGTGAAATCCATAATGACTGTGACATTAACATTAACAATATTTACAATATTTTTGTCTGTTCCCCCACCCTCTTTTCCACTATCATTTCTAATTTCATTTTTTTATTGTTATCTTTCATTGCAATGCAATACTCATTACTGCTTTAGCACGATCATCAGCACAGAGAGCTCTATCAGACTCAGCAGCCTAGACCATCATCCCTCCACTGGTGGCTTTGCTGGCACCACTAATGGCAGCAGGGATACCCAGCACATCTGGGTCACAGTGTGGCAATATTTGCTCTATAACCCCTGCACTACCTGTACCACATGCATCAGGTAGCTTTGTCCTGAGGGCTAGTGCATTGGTACACACCAGGACAACTGTAAATGGTGTTTGCAATTATATCCCCCAAAAAGAGCTAACAGGGCTGGTAGAGAAGATTATAGGGAGGGCCTCTGTGCCCACATCAGCAGTATGAACAGAATCCTGCAGTAGATTGCAAGATTTCTGCCCTATCTGACACTGCCCCAGGTGTCTGTGACAGGAAACAGTGGTGACAGTTCTGAGAGTGGGGACTAGATTCCCACTGTGTTTACACTGGATGGGGATGCACCTCAAAAAAACATACCTTGCCCCGCACATGGTGTTTCCTTCTCTTTTGTCATGTATAGCTATGACTGCTACCTAACCTACCCTCCATAGTATTCTTAAATAATTTTCCCAATGTTCCTCTGTCTTAAAAAGGGCACCTGTCTGCAAAAAAAAAAATTGCCCCATACCTAACTCTCCACTTCATCTATGTGTGTGTATATATCACACTTAGTTTGTTCAAACTGGTCATACAACATTATTAATTTGTTGTCATATATCATTTATGCATCCAAATTTCCCAAATTATTTCTGCATATACAATCTTACCTTGCAAAGACATGTATAAATATGGCCCTTTCCCACTACCATTCTGCTCATTCCTAGATTACTTCCCTCATTTCTCACCTTCTCAATGCTCCCCATTTTCATTTCTGTACTATCATCTCTGTTTCACACCTGTAATCTGGTCAAAAACTGAATGCATACATGGCAATAGATGACTTATAAATGGAAATATCTATTTTTGTACTCAGTATTTGTGTGAAGATTGGCATTTAGCAGCAAAGCATACTGCTACTTTTTGCCGTGTGGCAAAAAACTGAAAAAAAAAATTCCAAGTCTGCTAAGACTTTGCTAGCGGTTGCACAAATAAGCTTGGCAGCATTGCGCATTAGTAAGTGATTCTGACAGAATGATTGTAATGTTAGTGGTTTCTGTTACCTCTACATGCTTTATTGACTTATTGTACTGCATACCTGATATTAGGAGACCATTCCAATGCCTACAGTGCACTGCTATCTGAAACTGAGGGTGGGATTCTCTCATTTTCCTTCTCAGTGTACTCCATTGAACTTGTAGACTTATAAACATATTTGCAATAGAAACATAAATTGCATTTATGGCTTGATATTAAATACCATATTGTATACAAGAAACTGCAAATTGTCACTGATACATACCTAAACACAAGACTTAATGGCAAAAATGCATAATGCACTGATCTAAAGGATAACATTCAGGAATGCATTGTGTAACTGCTGCCACTATCACCAGACACTATCCCACTCAATCCCTCTATTATCACATTTACGATTTCCATTTTGCATCCCTCCTTCACCTGTGACTTATCACTCCCTTTGTGATGTCACCTGTTACTGTGTTGCTGTGGAACATATTAGTTAGTCCATCATGACTTCTGTTCCAGAAATATATGTTTAGCATTACTCCTACACAAACATAGCATTTTCCTCAGGACAGCTCAGGTGAAGTAAGATATGTAGCCCATCACAAACATGGTCGTAATAATTTGAATAGTGCAGCACATTACTCTTTGTACTTTAACCATTGCAGAATGCTTGGCATTGAATAGCACATCTACCTACAGTTAGGTAACAGTAACTGGTACTTCACATCCTGTGGCAAAAACTGATCAGAACTTGCCTCCGGCTACATTCATATGTTGCTCCTCATGTTAATAGACAGAAAACAATACTGATATCAGTATGAAGAAACAATTATTGTTATAAATATAACAGGCTTAATGGTTTAAAATATACCTGAACTGATGGTGGAATTATCAATGTGTTACATTACAGATTCGGATTCACATATTGCCAGTATTCATTTTACAAACCACAATGCTCATCCTTCCATACGTGTAGCTTTCTCTTCACCCGTGTGGTTTATAATAACTGTGGCATGACTTTTAGTTCAGTATCAATAGTTTGTGTATAGGTCTAAAAAAATGTTAAATTAGGTAAGTAGGTGTTCAAATCTGGCAGTATATACCTAGTATGAGTGCACAAAAAAAGCAACTAGTAATAAGCAGGACTTCCTTACTTAACAGATATGATACCTACAGTTCTATTTAGTGATAACATTTATACAGAAGGAGATTTTTGATCCACCAAGTGTTGTGCTTCCTCTTAAGGGAGGCCATATGCATTTAAACACACAGGAGGTCTAGAGATTGTTGAATTAGGTACAGGGCTGATGAAGTTCATCAGTGTATGCCTCTTATCGGTGTGTAACAAAAATAAATTGGTGATCTGCAGGAATGGCACACTTAACAAGTGTAACATGCAAAATTTAATTGTGATTTGAAAGGGGAAGAATGTTGATTCATTAAGTACTGAACTTCCTTGTAAGCATGTCCAGTTTCACAGTTCAATTTGTTGCATCTTTCATCACACCAGTATTAACAAAAAGCTGCATTGCTATTCAGGGGGGGGGGGGATTTGTAATTCTCATTTCTCATTCTATGACATAAACCTCCGAGAATTTGCTTTTGGGCTCACATTTCTGCTGATTGTCATTCAATGGAGGTTAAAGTCAATGTGCAGAATAAAACAATAGTGACACAGTTCTGTGAATACATCTCTTATGTCACATATTGCAACTTCCGCAAGTTCACTGTATCCATAATGTAATTTCAAATTGTCTGTCAGGTATGTTGAGGGCTGTGATCCACTGATTAATGTTGTCTGTTGCATAATGTGCATTTCCTTTGTCAGTCTTCTAAAATGTGGTCAAATTCCCTTCTAATATGTACTTTCTCTCAATTTTTGTACAGATAGTTCTGTGGTGTCATTAGCTACTACATATGTCAAGTGATCATGCTTTAGATAGATAGGGTTTTGAATACCTCTGGTATACATTGTAGCAGCATATAGCACATTATGTGATAGACAGTAATGACTTACTGCACAGCTGTGTTATGAAGAATTCTGCTTTGATATAACACTTTCATGTGGAGTGTTCTTTGCTCCTCTAGGCATTGTGCTCACTTTTAGCCATGACTGTATTCATTCATACTCAAACTGCTGATGACCTTCCTCCATATGTGAGATATCTGATAAGAGTCATATAACTTGTTCTCTGGCTTCATTAGCTAGTGAATTACCCATGAGAAGGTGAGTTAGGCAGGCAGGGTTCAAATCTCATGTGACAGCTGTTGTTATCATATGTAGTAATGTCATCTAAGCATAAAATGTGTTAGCATGCTATTTCTGACAGATTCCATTTCTCACTGACATCTTGCACAAATTCTTTCATTGGTTGTTAGCTTTCACTCCCCACCTGTCTTATACATATTTTCCCTTTGGAATTGACATTCCACTGCATTAAATCTAAATATACTTTTATTTTGTATTCCTATATGTTTTGGACACCTTCTGCTGTTTCGTATTATAGTCTTCGTCATGAATTTCGGCTATCAGTGTCAAACGTAATGATTATGGGAATGGGGAAGTGCATGTTGTTTACCTGTCAGGTTGTCGATTTCCCTGAAATGTATTTAGCAGCCACATCTTTCCAGTATTCTGTTAATATGCCTTGTTAATATCTTACTGTTGGAAATATATAATTTGACAGAGTTATAGGTTCAAACTTAGGTATGAGCATTGTTCTGGATCCTAGCATTGTGTTATTACAGTCATCTCCCCTACCAGTGCTTCTGTAGCATGCCCTGCAACTCCAGTGGTCTAAAAACTGTTGGTGACATTGACATGGGTTCAAAGTCAAAATTATCTCTGTTATGCTGGTGTCATATGCTACATTTCCTAAGCATTAGTTATCATTTGGATATCCTGTCTTATCTTAACATAATTTGTTTTGATTGTGTCTTATGCCACTGTTGTGATGGCCATTTGGTGGTTATGTGTTAATAAGGGCTATGTAAGTGATCCTTTTAAATCTGAAAGGATGTGTGCTGTATTCTGTCTGACTTACATTATGACTGCTTCACTTACTACACTTGTTAAAGTGTATGCATGATAAATTTCTCATGTGGAAATTCTGGATTCACTTCCTTCTTCTTTTACTTACTCTTTTTTTTAGTGCCCTCAGCCTGCACTTGTGAGAAATATCACTGATTGTGTTCTTATAACCCCTTGCACTATGATTTGTGCAGTGTCTCACCCAAGCAGGTGGATAACTGGTGTATGCATTTCAGTGCTACACTGACCCACTTTGAGACAAGACATCTTAACATTTCCAGCCCAACCTGATGGCATATAATGGGTGTGTGGCACACACTTCAATGTTGTTAGGCGAGTTTATCTTGTTGCATCACAATACAGATTTATTGACATATCTCACATCTCACATGTACATAATTCTCACATGTTTTCACAGTTTGTCCACTTTTGTCCACTTTATGCATGATAACAAGTTATATACTGTTTCTCTTGATATTTATGATTGCCTGACATGTGCTTGAGGATTGCAGTCACTAATGCCTGAACTTTTCTGTGTCTAACTTCATACCATTCAGATCATGCACATTACTGCAGCAGGAACACTATGTATAAGATGTCCCTAAGTTTGTGCCTTTGTCCCCACATCATTTCTGTGTCTGTCCCATATTCTTGCAGTGACACGTTGAGATGCATGCCTGTGTATAATTCAAAATGCCTTAAATGGCTGTATTTTCCTTTCATGCTGAACATATCATGACTGCTTTTTTATAGGAATCACATTGCCAATAACATTTATTATCTCTGTGATTTCAGCCAATCAACTCTACATCATCATCCTTTATTGCCTGTTTGGTGCTTGGCTTTCCTTGCTCATGTATTAGAAATGTATTTATCTGATGCTGTTGAGTGTATACACACAAATTTTCAATTATGTTGTTTGTGATGCACACTTATTTATTTACATTATTGAGTAACACAACGTGGCCAATAGCTTTTGCTCTCAGTTCAAGGTGAGGCTCTTCATTGTGCTATGTGCCTTGGCTACATACATATTTGATTAGCAATTCTGATCATCATGCTAACATGGTCAATCTCATTATACGGTTCCCTAAATGTCCTGAAGGTTTTGTTCCTCTAGTGGAAAGTTTTTTTTTTTTATTAGTAGCAGTGCATACACGTGCAATCCTCATGCATGGTGCACCTGGCTTTTGCTGGTGGTTGGATACTTCATTCCTTTGCCATAATGCATGGACATGCAATCCTCATGCATGTTACACCTGTTTTTTGGTGGTGGTTGAGTGTTTCATTCCTTTGTCACAATGCATACATGTGCAGTCCTCATGGATGTTGCCCCTGGCTTTTGTTAGTATTTGAGTGTTTCATTCCTTTGTCACAATGCATGCACATGCAAGCCTCATGCATGGTGACCTGGCTTTTTCTGGTGGTTGGGTACTTCAGTCCTTTGCCATAATGCATGCACATGCAATCCTCATGCATGTTGCACCTGTTTTTTGGTGGTGGTTTAGTGTTTCATTCCTTTGTCACAATGCATACATGCGCAGCCCTCATGGATGTTGCCCCTGGCTTTTGTTAGTATTTGAGTGTTTCATTCCTTTGTCACAATGCATGCACATGCAAGCCTCATGTATGTTGCACCTGGCTTTTGCTGGTGGTTGAGTCCTTCATTTCTTTGTCTTTCCTGCCCCCTCTCTGGTTCCCTGGTTTCTCTGTGCTACAGTACCCCAGGGTTTTGCTGCACATTTCCTACATTTTTCTTGATTTTTACATTTTGCCTCTCTAGTTGCCTTTTAAATAATTGTCATGATTTTTTTGTATAAATGTTGTTTTGTTGTTCCTTGCTATCTTATATGCATTAAACTTTTTATGTACTTCTGCTGTCTCACACTGCTACCCCATTTTTCCAGCCCCAACATGGAATACTCCCATGTCTTCCTTCTTTTTTCCCAGACATTTCTTCAAAGATTTGTGTTGCAGTTTCTCATATTCAAGTCACCATTGGCATTCCCAGAATATATGAATCATCTGTACTGCCTTAGTCTCCCACTTCCAGCATGCACTATTAGGCCTTTTTCCCTTTCTGCACTTGGAAAAGTATGAAACCATCTGTATAATACCCACAGGCATTGGTTTCCTATCTCCTGTATCTTTCTTGCTTTTCACAACCCACAGCACCTCTTCCCATGCTTGTTTCATGGATATCCTTCTTCTCTGCCCCAACTTTCTTTCAATTATCTCTATTCATCAGGTCCTTATAGATAGTATTGCATTTCTAATTATCTTCAACTTCTCCCATCTTGCTTTCAACTCCTTTTCCTTTCTGCTTGCCTCATGTTTTTCCCTCTCTCTTCTCTTTTTTGTCTATGTATTCTCCAGTATGCTGTACCCCACTATTCTTCCCTTTGTAGCCAATGCATCTATCATATTTTATTTTCTCCATGCTTTCCCTTCCTCCAGTCCCAGGGCTAAGTCCTTCTCTTCTTATATTCTATGTTTTCTCTACATGTTTTTCCTTATTCTGCTTCCCCATCCTCTTTCTTCCCATGGGTTGTGTCTTCTATGTTTCTTACTCTGTGTCCCCATCCTCTTAAAACCTTCCTATTGTCTTTGACAACTGTCACACCATCTCTTTTTCTGGCCCTCTTTCTCCATCCAGTTACTTTTTCCTCATTTCTTTCTCCCAATCTCTAACTTTCCAATTTCTACCTGTGTCTGTTTTGGACAGGGGCAATAGGTGCTGACCATGGAAACAAGGGCAGAACTTGGATATGCTTGTAATGGCCCTAGGGCCATTAGCCTAGTAACTTCCTATGATCCTATGTTTTGATAACGTTGGAAGTGATGCCATATATGGGGAGGTGTGGCATCATGCCTCTTTCTACTTGGTGACTCTAAGCCTGCTCTTGGCTCATCTACTTCTTTTCCCTTTCTCCATTCATTTTCTAGAGAGCCTTTAGTTGTAGCAAATCTATCTTTCTTGGGACTGTGTGTATAAATCATAGTGAAAATGGCCTCAGGAGGTTGATCACCTAATTAATTGCATTTACCTACCCTGCCATTGTGAATATGTATTAGTTTCCATTTTTATTATTCTCCCTATTGTTCCCTTTAATTTCTCTAGATTAACCTTAAGTATTTCCTCTCTGGTTCTACCTACCTTTAACGACCAACTATCTCAGGAATTCTTTCTCTTGCACTTCTATTTCTCCTATTTCTTTCCTTTTATCTCAGCATGTTTTTACTTTCTCTTGCATTCATACCTCTCAACCTGGAAATATCAAAAATCTGGACAAAGGCCCATGAAAAATAGGTACAAATCTGTATACTGATTAACATATTTGAATACATAGTTATGTAACTCCACCCAATCAATGAAATTGTGGGGATACCAACTTTCAAATGCAAACTGTACAATAGACAACCAAAATGTGGCCCCTCAAACCCTGCAGTAAATGGTAACCATCTTTTTAATGTGTAGCAATGATGTTCACTGGGAAGGGTGAAGATGATGACTTAGGATTTTATTTTTGGTGACTTGCAGTATGTGGATTTTGTGGTAAAAGTAGGGAATTTACTGGGAGGCAATATTCTAATATTAGCAAAAATGAATATTATAGTTTGCTAGGACCTCCAAAAGTCATTCTCCATGGTCTACTGATTGAGCTGTGGTGTAGCTAGAGTTTGTGCCACACAGGGCTGTCTTTGAGATTGCCACCCTTCCCCCTCACAAAATCATGGTCGAATGGGGCCCCCCATACCCAGTCCTTCCTCCCTCTGCAATCATTCCAATGACCAATTTCTTGGCTATTTCGCCTCATTTACCATACACATATACATACTGCTTCACTTCTACAATGATTATTTGGATTTCATTTAAAACTTTTATTTTACATTTTAATTTATACCACAAACACTAATAGACATATTCTAAACAAAGCAATACAGTCTCACAATGAAAATAGACTTAGCATTAAAAGTTCTTTGCCCTTGAAAACTCACATTCATTGAAACAGCATTGAAACCCACATTCAAATATAATGCATCTGGCCAGTAGCAGATAAAGATTACATTTGGGCTGTTTTCAAATCATAGACCCCTTGCACATGAAACATACATGCATTCTTTGATACACCTTTTTGGTTGTATTAAATTATATTCCTTGTATAATACAGCATACTTGTTATAGCAAGTTTTAAATTTGTTTTGAACATTTTTCCAGTAAGCAATGAAACAAACTGCATCAACCAACAATGATAAAACTGCCCAATTCAGAACATTTCTCATAAAGGTCTCCTCAAACATCTATAATCCAGCAGTATCAGTAAATATGCATAATCTCTGCAGAAGTAAAAGTCATCTAATTAATTCCACATTAAAGAGATATGTAACTAATGAAGAGGTTGCTGCTAGCAAACAACTTTATGTTTCATTATTTTATCTACAAATAAAGACCTGTAATGGAAAGAATACCCATAACACATGCATCCTCATCCCTCCTCCCTGAGAGAGGTCAGCAGACAAAGCCTCATTTCTCTTACTCTCTATCCCTTCCAATCTCCCTCTGTTTATTTTACTCCCTCCCTCTCCTCTCTCTTTCTCCCCTTCTCCCATTTTCTTTCCCTCTGTCTTTCCACCTCTCACTTTTTCTCTTTCTCCTCATACATCAACTCCAGTGCTTGAGCTACTAGTCCAATCCAAGTCATCTGGACCATAGACAAGGCTCTGTCCCTCTAGGCATTGGAACCAGTAAGTATTTAATTATAAACCTGGTGTAACATGTCTTCAGCAAGCATAGAAGGGAATATGCAATGTTATAAGAAAGTTAGTAGTGGATATGCCATGATGCCATTAACGTTAAGCACAGTTAAGCAGTGAAAGATACTGAAAGTTAAGCAGTGAATAAGCAGAGTTAAAAGTAATCACATGTTATGTTTCTCCTGCCATTTCAAAAGTACTGTCTGCAGCTGTTAAGCTCCAAACTGTAATCATAAATGCCTGCTGATGACGAACCTAAAGTTAAGCATGAAGTTAAAGTTAAGGTAGTACAGTTAACAGTAAATACATGAAGTTTCCATTTCTCCTGCCATATTATCACACACACAACTTAGCCATTAAAGCAGTAATGCCAGTAAATTTAAGACATGGATGATGCCATTATCGTTAAGCACAGTTAAGCGATGAAAGATACTGAAAATTAAGCAGCAAATAAGCAGAGTTAAATGTAATAACACGTTATATTTCTCCTGATATTTCAAAAATACTGGCTGCAGATGTTAAGCACCAAAATCTAATCACAAATGTGATGCCTGCTGATGACAAACTTAAAGTTAAGCATGAAGTTACAGTTAAGCTAGCACAGTTAAAAGTAATCACATGAAGTTTTCCTGCCAAGTTATCACACACACACACACACAACTCAGCCATTAAAGCAGTAATGTCAGTACATTTAAGACATGGATGCTGCCATTAATGTTAAGCACAGTTAAGCAGTGAAAGATACTGAAAGTTAAGCAGTAAATAAACAGAGTTAAAAGTAATCACACATTGCGTTTCTCCTGCCATTTCAAAAGTACTGGCTGCAGCTGTTAAGTACCAAAATGTAATCACAAATGATTGCCTTCTGATGATGAACTTAAAGTTAAGCATGAAGTTAAAGTTAAGGTAGTACAGTTAAAAGTAATCACATAAAGTTTCTGTTTCTCCTGCCATTTCAAACATACTGCTTGTAGGCCATTAAGAACATAGTACACTGTTTCTCTAAAATGTACTCACACACAGCCATTAAGTAAAAGTTTCTCTAAAATGTACTCTCACACACAAATGTGTGCTGTTAAGAATATAGTAAACCAATGTCTGCAGCTATCAAAAGAAACGTTTACATTTTTTACCTGGAGGAGGAGCCGGGGAAGAAAGGTGTGCTGTGCACTGCCCGATTTGAACACAGACCGGCCTGCAGAAGCTGACGTCATCATGTACACTCTGCACGTGATGATGTCAGGAGTAAAAAATTAAAAAAAAAAAACCAGGAAATTTGGAAATTAAAGGGGCCATGCAGGAATTCGTGGCACCCTGATATTTTGCCCTCAAAACTGGTATTTACCAAAAAATTCCATATGGTTGAGAGGTATTGTTGCATTCCTGGCTTGCCATTTATTTCCCTTTATCTCAGTATGTTTTTATTTCTGTTGCTTTCCAGCCTTGAGGATATTTTAAATCTTGCAAAGTTTAGAATAACTCTCAGTAGGGATGTGACTGTCCTCTCTGACATTAACATACAGTCATCAAGAAAGAGAAGGAAAAATGACACCCTCTGCATGTTAGTGCCACCTTTGTTGTCTTTGCTACCTCCTTAATTACTGGGGTGAATTACCCTTAGAGAGAGGGCACCCTTGATTGGTCTCCCTCTCCACCTTAGCCATCCCTAATATGCCTCTGTTTACCATACCTCTCAACCTCTTAGCACAAGAAATCTAGACAAAGCCTAAATAATAAGGGGACAAAGGCCCAAAATAGGGACTGATTTTTATATATTGCTCTTATAAACTTAGAATGTATAACAGGTTTTATATTACCTTGCATTTTCTGAAGGATATAAAGTCTGGAGTTTAAGTGTGCATCATTATTTAGTGACTTCAGTCTTCAGTCATTTGACAGAAAATCAGAAATTTTACAAGGAACAGACCAAAAATATCAGGCAATAATCTGGACATTCTGTAAAAATCTGGACAGTTGAGAGGTATGCTGAGTCTTAGTGTTCCTGTGTACTCATTATCCATTGTAGCATCCTGTGTAGGAATTTCCCTTAGTCAAAGACTTTCTTTAGGTTGAACAATACTGTTCTTTCTTCTATGCTTCCTCTGTCTCTCTCTCTCTCTCTGCATGACATTTAATAATATCTCACAGTTGTCATCTGCTCTTCTTCCTTTTATAAGCCCATTCATGATTTCATGTACTCTCCCTTTCAAGCATCATGTCTGTGTTTGTGAAGCATACTGATCTGGAATGTCCTGCTTTTCTACGGTCTCCTCCTTCTTTAGACAGAAGTAGCAGGCTTGCATCATCATTACCTCTTTTACATCTCCTCTCCTACCTATGAACTTCTCTGCCAGCACTTGACATTATGTTTCCTCTTCCTACTTCTGAAAAGCCACTGGCTGCCTGGCCCCCTACTTTCCTTTACTTTTGGTTCTTTACCACCTCTACCATTTCCTTTGTCTGAATTGTTGCTGCAGTGCTCCTTTTTGTGATGTGTTACTCATTTCCTATCTTATCATGTTGACTAATACAACAACTCTGTTTCCCCCCACTTTCTGGCTCATTGCATGAGTTCTGGTAGAATTCCCTGAATATTCCCTTATGGGCCCATTGTGCTTTACCTTTCTTCCTTCTCCAGTTCTTAAATACCTTATTTTGTTGGGTTTCTTCTTTCTCCTTGAATTTCCTTAGTATGTTTGCCCAAAGATTTGCCTATTCCCTATCTGTAGGCCCTTACATTTCCTATCTGTGATTTCTTTCTGTATTCTTAGTTTCAGCTACAACCACATTTTAGTTCTTTCATCCTCTCTGAATTTACTTTTTTTTTTCAATTGCCACTTCTCTGTTTCTTTTTGTACTCTCTACAATCTCATTTCAGGCAATCCTATTTCAGCCTCTTCTTTTCTCATCTCTCCTTCCTTTTGTTTGGTAATCCCTCTAGCAGGTGATTTCACTCCATCTCACAAGTGCTTTACTAACTATTATTTTTTTCTTTAAAGTTATCCTGAATCACTTCTGCCAGTATTTTTATTTATCCTTTTCCTCTTATTTATTCCTTCTGTCTCTATTTCCTTTCTAATCCATAATGTTTCCTTCTACATCTGCCACCCATAGGGTGGTTATCTCTATTGGAACATGGATTAAAGAATTAAAAACTCAGAAAACAAATAAAACAAGTTGTGTAGTTAGTTTTAGTCCGGAGTAGATGAAGTCAATAAATAAATAACATGAAAAGTCCGTGGCAGATGAGTGCTTTAATGAACATTTAGATACAGTGGCCATTAAATAAAGAAATGTATTCCCATCTGTGAATGTGTAATCATGTACAGTAATAAAGTCTTGTGTAACTAAAACTCTATACCTTTTCAATAAAGGACATTTTATACATTGTACAAGATGGTTGCACCATGTAATTGTAGTGAAAGACAAAAAATACAGAAATTGTGATAACACCACATTAAATTGCTTAATCTAATATGTATAACAACTAATTAATTGATTGATTGATTAATTACTTGCAACAACTACTACATGTAACAACTAACCAAAAATATTTGCTTTTTCACATATTATCCAAGAACCATACATAGGAAAATCATGGGATAATTAAATTAAACTTTTTTAGAATTATTTGTTTTATTTTATTTAATGTTTGTACTGTTACTTTCATCAAGTGTAACCTCGAGGAAATGCTTAGGCTGGGAGGAGATCCATGATATGGGGAACGGTAGTCGTGATGCAAAAAGATTGGCTCCCAGCTTAATAGTAATGGTGAATGTACTGAGGGGTAGCCACAAGCTATTATTGGTTAGCTGTAGGTAGTGGAATAAAGGTGGTAGGATAGACCTGGGCGGAGGCAAAGTAGCACATTGGATGTAAGGAGGAGGGGAAGGGGGGGGCAGCTCATGCATCTCCTATTGGTTAGTGTTGGATTCTGGTTAAAACTGGTTGGTTTAGATCTGTCTAGCTTACTCATGTGCATAAGATTATTCCTTGTAAATGGATATTCCTTCACTTGCTATGCTTTTTTCCCTAGTTGACAACCCACATGCCTTCTGTTACGTTCTCTTGTAGTTCCATCTGCATTTCCGGATATATTCTGTTTTCCATACTTCATATCCATACTTGAGTCTATCATGGCATTAAAGTACTGTCTTATCACCACACTCAGTTTGTCCCCATTTTTCCCAGTTGTCAAAGAATTCTGAATAAAAGCTGTCTTTCATCACCCTTTGAGTATATTGGATGCATATGGACTATCTTTCTTCGTCAGTTCTTCCCATCCCATTTTCAGTCTTCTTCCTTTGCTTTTGCTCATTTTTTCGCTGATTACTTATAACATTTTCATGTACACTGTTGTGATATCCCTCTTCACCATTCCTTGGGATCCCATTTCACTTTTTGGTACTCCTTACACAAGATTTTCTCTTCCTCTTTTATCTTTAAATTAGTCTCTTGCAGCAGCACCAGATCCAACCTGTCTTTGTTAATCCTACCAGAATCATCTTCCATTCGATCAGATTTGAGTATTCCCCATGATCCAGATTAACATTAAGTCCCTTCAGTATGCCCCTTTAACTCCCTTGTTAACCCCCTCTTCCTTTTTATTTCCCCTATGCTCTGTCTGAACATCCCCCTGTCTCTGGGTGAATCCCCCAAGCAAGGTTCCCAGCCCCTCCAATCCTTCCTCCAAATTCCTGCAAGATCCCAAACATCAAAGAGCCTCTGCCCTGAACTTTTCCAGAGTTTTCTTCCTCAGTTCTGCCTGCTTTCTTATATTATCTCAGTTTCAACCCAGAACCAGCAATTACAAAAATGTTTGGGTCATCTAGTTCTTGTTTTGTTAACAGAATTATGATTCATTGTAATACCTTTTCCATCTATGCTCTCAAGATTTCTGTGATGTCACCTTGAAATTCAGTTTCCTTTTCATTACTCCCAGCAATTCTTTCACTTGTGCTTCACTAACAGGAGTAATGCCCCCCCAGCATACACACATTCATCCTTCACCTGTTTATGCAATATTTCTTCTGATTGACTTAAAACGGGTAAGAACGACATACAAAAATAAGGAAAATATAACAGTACAAATGTTTTTCCTTTTTAGTATCTGCTTTGTCTACCAGTTCTTCCTTTGCTGGCTTGCTCTACTTCTGCTCGTCATCTTGATTATTCGCTCATTTGTTCGCCCCTTCTAGAACTGTATTCTGTGATCATTCTTAGATCTGTTCAGTTTTTACTGTTTTCCTGTTGACTAGCACAGTTAGTTCATTGCAGTCCCTAATTCATCCAGTCTTTCCCCTTCCCTTTTTTTGTGGCAACCTTCCCCCTCAAAAAAATGATCTTCTTCTCTGTCCTGCTCCTTGTTAGTCTTTGATATTTTTTATTTCTCTCCCCTCACTGTTTCTCCATTTTTTATGGTTGTTCAGCTGAGCTGCCTATCTGTTCTTCCATCTCACTCATTTAGTTTTATTTTGTTCTTGCCTGTGACAAATCTAATTCTGATTTTCTTTTTCTTGTCGGTCACATTACTCACACACACCCTCCTCATTTTATACTTCGAAATCATGTCTCCTTCGATCTTTCAATCACTCCTTCTGTATTCTTTTGTCTGGCCATGGTCTTTCCTTAAGCATTGCATTGTAATTCTTTTTCTTCTTTGTGCATCCTCTTCCTTGCTCCTTTCTACAGAACCATTATGTCTGCCATATGTGTGCCCCATATCCTTATAACTTCTGTTTTTAACTCCTGTACCTTCCAAATTGATTATTTTGTCTGAATAGACTGTCTGATATATATTCAACAATTCTGATTAACATTGTTTGCTTTTAGTGTTGTGGCTTGTAATATAATCTCATTCTTATGTTTGCATGAGCACATGAACACTAGCATTTGCTTTGGTGGTGCCCAGAATCTTGGAGCCATCCACCTTGTGCATTCTTTTATCATGTCTGCCCTTAATTTTCAGATTCAATATTTGTCAAAGCAATGCCATCAGGTAGTCCCCCACAGCATAAATTGCTATCTTTTCCTGTGTCTCTGTCTAGCATAAAAGAGGGAAGCAACTGCTAAACAGGTTTATTAAAGTGTATAAATCCAACAAAGATCAAACCATCCTGTTAGAGAGCCCTACAAATACAGGTGTTTGGCTAGGGACATCCAGAGAGGAAGAAAGTGTGCTGCTTAAGGAGATATGTTAGCATATACCTATGATTGTGCAGACTACAAAAACAAACCCTATAAAGGGAGTGAACTTACACACTAAAACATTGCTACATGCTGTGACAGTGCAGCCTACAATAACACAAGCAGCAGATGGAAAGGACTCCCATAGTAAGATATTGTGACCTGAAAGTGTTGCTGAAAAAGAGCAGCATGTCATTGCAGCCTGAACATATTATTAAGCAGAGCATAGAAGTGGTATTATGGTCTGAAAGTGTCACAGAAAGGAAATGGCTAGCAGAACCAAAGAGAAGGAATCACTCTGGGGAAAAAGCATATTTTAAGTGAGTGAAATTAGGAAGTACAGGAAATGCACAGGTTGCGCTAAATTGTTAAACACTGTCACAAGCTAAAACAGAAAGCCACCAAAATAGAGGATTCTAACCAGCAACCGGGTGTTGAAAAGGAGACCTACAATCTTAAGAACCATTTCACAAAGGTAATTAAAGATGATGAAACAGTACCTGGCTTGAGTTCTAAATCCATTTCTGTCAGTGTAAGACAGAAACCTCAAAGGGAAGTTTTTAAGAAACAGGTATCTGCAAGGAAAAGAGTAAAATCAAAGCTGAAGAACAAATATCCTAAAAATGAGAAAGTGGTTTAGAATGTGCTGTTTACTCCCCCTGAGACAAAGGGAGAACAACACAGAGAAGACAAGAAAAAAAGGGAAGGTGGTATATAGTAGGGGACAAAGTTACCTTAGAAAGAGCCCTAAAGATGTTTTGTTGAGACAAAACACAGGAACTCTGTAACCTACTGAGTTACTATGTCACACTTATGAGAATGCAGTATTACTGTGATAAGTCCCTTAAATGTCCTCCTTTTGTATGCTAGCAGTGTGCATGTAGGAAATATAGGTTCATAAAAAATTAATTTATCAGTTTGCACTTACAAGACTGAGAGTGAGGAAGGCTCTATTTATCAACTTCATGAAGTAGGCGAACTAGAGAAAGTAGGTGATGTGCATACAGCAAATAATACTAAAAAATACTGGTGTTACTTTGAAAATACCTAATCTTTGAAACTCCAGTGTCTATATTGGTAGGGGAGAAGGCAGTACCTTCTGGTTCATGATCTTGAGGAAACACCAGAGCTGGTTGCCATTCAGGTAAGCTAGTTCAGTTTTAAGAAATGAACATGGGAAGATGACTCTTTCATCATAGTACTAGAAATACAACTGAAGCTGTAGTGGAAGAAACTGAACATGTTTCTAATTTTTACCCAAATGATGAGTTATAAAGAGACTTAGTACACTGAGTAAGTAAGCCTGGAATAAGATATTACAGCAATGTTGTAAAAGCGCTTAAGTGTTTTGGCCACAGCACAAAAAGTCAGATAGCTAATGAAGTCAGAGCAGCATATCCCTCAAGACAGCAAATCAGAATCAGAGAGTGAAGGGTCAGGAGACTGAAGAATCTAAAAAGAGTAATAGCAATATTATATACATTGGATCAAACCAGAAAATTCTAAGTGAAAGGCGGTGCAGTACACAAAACACCCACAAAAACAGATATATATGCAATGCACCTATGATAAAACAAGACATTTAAGGAAAACAGAATGCCATGAGGGGTGCAGAGATTTTAGACAGTATAGATACATCAGTTGTGCAGTAAAGAATATGTGGGGTCAAATAAGAAAGTTACAAGGTTAAAAGTTATGATGCATGTATCAAAACAAAAACTGTTTATGGGCTGAAAGAAAGTTGTGTTTTAAACTGCCCAAGTAAAACCCAACATGATAGTGCAGTGCAGGGAGGAATGACCATGGTTGACTTGTCAGGTTGGAAGAGACAGGGTAAGGCAAATACTCCGAAGCAAAAGACTACAGAAAAATCATGTAATGATACTATTAAATATTATTCAGAAACTTGTGAAACTCAGCACACAAGTGATGGCTACTAGGGCAACATTAGTTCACAGTATAAAATGCAGACCGTATATACAGCATTCACTGTGGAAGACGTGATTACTGGTACTAGTAATGAAACTAGCTATTTTGGATTACATGTCATTTGGTTTACATACCTATCATTGAGTGCAATCCCCCCTTTAGTATGTACCTAACCAGACATATCCAACAACTGGAACGTCCACAGAAGTTCCTCACTATAAGAATACAGGGCATAAGTAATATGTCCTATGTAGACCATCTCAAGGCCCTATTCCTGTATTCTGTCTCCTACAAACTTTTGAGGGGAGATCTATACCTGGCATACAGGGCATTATCAGACCCTACTCTGATGGACCTCCTGCATATCTACAAAACAAACAGTACCACAATTACCCATTCTAAAAACTTAAACCTTGCCTGTGATATAAATAGGACCTGCAGGAGAGATGGGTATGTATCTCAGAGACTACCACGTCTATGGAACAGGGTCCCCATCTATATGAAGTAGAGTTCCTCCCAAACCCAATTCAAGTGCAACTTGGACAATTGGATGGGAAACTGGAAATTCATCCCTGATTTGGCACCCATGTCTCTAATGCAAATAGGTATCCTGTAAATGGTTCATCTCTCAGGCCCATGCTTAAACTTATCAAAGGTATCAGAACTTGTCAGAGATTTGGGATGCATGGCTAGATTTAAAAAGGCCCTTGGACTGTTAGCCTAGTAAACACCTATGAACCTATTAACCTATGTAGATATTAAAGCAGACATTCAAAGCTGTGATATTGACAGCATATATGTTTTGACCAAATGTTCAGCTGAAAATTTTCAATGACTAATAGGGCTTGCCATTTTTTCAGAAAACCAGAGATGGCTGGCATTTTATAGATGCAAGATAGTCCTGTTGGGTCATGCTTAAGGTAATTTAAGTTTACAATAATAAGCTTATAATATAAAGGACCAGGGAATTTAACACTGGGCACCAGGTAACAGTTTTGGTTTTTCAGAGCAGAAAAATTTTTTTTGGTTAAATGACCCCACCAAGACACACACACACACACACACACACACACACACACACACACAAACACACACACACATCAACATGAGCTTGACTAACTTTGACAAAGGTAGTACTCCATAACCACTGAACTCAGCAGGACCAAGGTGCATCTGTAAGACTTCATAGCAATTTTGTTGCACAGTTAACACAAAGAGATGGACACAGGCTTGAGAAGTACTAAGTGGAGTTTGTGTGCAAGCTGTGTTCCTATTCATTCTACGTTTGTGTGCACACTTTGTTCCTATTCATTCTACGTTTGTGTGCACACTTTGTTCCTATTCATTCTACGTTTGTGCGCACACTTTGTTCCTATTCATTCTGCGTTTGTGAGCACACTTTGTTCCTATTCATTCTACGTTTGTGCGCACACTTTGTTCCTATTCATTCTACGTTTGTGTGCACACTTTGTTCCCATTCATTCTACGTTTGTGTGCACACTTTGTTCCTATTCATTCTACGTTTGTGTGCACACTTTGTTCCTATTCATTCAACGTTTGTGTGCACACTTTGTTCCTATTCATTCTACGTTTGTGTGCACACTTTGTTCCTATTCATTCTTCGTTTGTGTGCACACTTTGTTCCTATTCATTCTACGTTTGTGTGCACACTTTGTTCCTATTCATTCTACGTTTGTGTGCACACTTTGTTCCTATTCATTCTATGTTTTGTAGCATTCTGCATGCGATATACTATCCTGATTATACTATCCTGATTTCATTCTCTTGTCTATCTAACTTTAAATGGTCTAGATCCAGCAATCATTTGTCCATACATAGTTTGTTGGCACACATCTGTTGAAATAGTAATAGAAATGAGGACATCCAGCAGTACCAACACAAGTGAGCTCTGCTTAGGAATGAAATCTTGAAGTTAGTTATGTGACTAGTGAAGCATTCCAGTCAACCGAAATGATATCTTTAGGCCTTACTAGTTGATGGCTAACCAAAGATATAATACCAGATCTGCAATAAATTAACATTCTACTGAATGAATTGACATGAAGTTAGGCAGAAGGTGTACTAGTCACCAAAGTTTTACAATAAAATTCACTAATGGTAGTATGAAGTCATCTTGGAAGAGGATTAAGGAACCCTCTAGACTATGAGATATGAGAGGATGCAATGTACAGATGGTCCTGATTTTTGCCTCATATTTTTGGTCTGTTCCTTGTGAAATTTGTGATTTTATGGCAAATGACTGAGGACTGAATTCACTAAATAATGATACACACTTGACTTCCAGACTTTACATCTTTCAGAAAATGCATACTAATATAAAATCTGTTAGTCTACCAACAGCAATATATAAAATCAGTCCCTATTTTTGGGCCTTAGTCCCTTCATTATTTTAGGCTTTGCCCAGATTTCTTGATCTAAGAGGTTGTGAGATATGCCTATTATGGTGATACCAGAATAATAGTGATTAATTGTTAATTGGTGTTATTGTCTATATGTCCACAAAAATACTTGGTAGTGGCATCAACTTGACCATCCGTCTTGATTTGATAAGCAGGATTTGCTCTTCCATGCTTGATTAAGCATGCTTTGAGAGGAATAGTTTGACAAAAAAAAAAAGATATATACTTTGCCTAAATGATTTAGGTAATAGCAATGATGCATCATATGCAGCACTGATATCAAATTAAATGAGACAAATAGTCATTGGGGCAGTGTGTCTGGTCAGTATTGATAATGAATGTTTGTATGTGAATCCTATGTGGTTTCAGGCAGGTATGAGACATCTTCTGAGGAAGATAAAGCTGGCCCCGAGTTGCTGGATTAGGGCGTCCTCATCTGCCATTGCCAAGCCAGGTTCAATTAGTAGCCCATACATTAGAGGTACAAATGTTAAAGGACAGAAATTATAAGGTTTTTGTCTGCTTGCTTCTCTTATGTAGGCACTTATAAGTGGGCAAGACCTTCTGAGTTACTATGTCACACCCACAAGAAAGCAATATTACTGCAATAGATCCATTACATGTCCTCCTCCTGCATGCTATCAGTGTGCACGTAGGAGAAATGTAGTTGTATATAAAACTCATTTATAGGTTTGCACTTTTGATAGTTACAATACCCTTCACAAGCAGGAGCAGAGTAATGTTGAATGGAGGGTTCAGCAGTAAGAAGAAAAATGTGTGGGGTCATTTTTTTTCATTAAAATGTAAAATTAGTGTTGACATTACCATAATTTAAACTTTGCCACTTCTATTATCCATGGTAAGCTGATAAAAATAAATAAGTATTAAAGAAAACATCTAAAAACAATAGCCTATCCACAGAAGTAAAGTACAATCTCATAAATTCACTGTTTTAAGCTATTTCAAACCACATCTTTGACATGTTTTTTATATGGTCCATGTTCTATTACTGGTACAAAAGTGTTCAGTAATTTTGTCAAAACAAATGTGTATAGCCTTTTCAAATAAACTACAATTATGTACAAAGATAAATTGTGCATCACTTGATGGAGCTATATGTATTGAATATGCAGTCTCTATAAAAAGTTTATTTTCTGACCCTGCTGTATCTCAAACATTGACATTCATTAAGGACTCATATATTTTTAATATTTACAAACTATCTCTAAAAACAACTCTTTCAATTTCTCAGTATAAATCTACCTGCAACGTAATTAATCAGTAATGGTGGCATTACTCAGAGTATGTATATTCCTTTACAAAATGTTTGGTCCTTATATATTTATTTGTTTTCTATTTTTGGTCATTAGCCTTACCTATACTATTAATGTTTTGCATCACTCCAGTAAGCTCTAACATGCCTATATGATCAGGTAAATTTATAATGATTGACATTTCATTCTGTATGTTTATTACCTCACTCTCATTGTAGAATTTGGAATATTGTCTGTGTAAAGATTGTAAACTATATAATCTATCTTAACCTAGTTACGCCTGTCAACATAATCAGTTGTATGAGAAGCTCATTTTGAATCAATTTATATCACCATTTGTCCTAAGTAATAGTACAAACTTCTATCAAGACACGTATTGCTTGCTTTTTATGATACAATGTATTTTATGTGTATGTTTTTTGTCTGGATTATTTCTCCCTGGGACTCCAATGAAAATGGAGCATGCCTGATTAACAAATATAATAAATGATAAAACTACAGTTATATTGCTATCACTATAACTCATTAATGAGATACAGAGTTTGGGAGGACAGGAATGATATGCAATTACTGTAACAATTAATGTAGGTCACAGAGCATGTATGGAAGTGAGATTTATCAAGGCTAGATTCAACAAAAGTCATCCAATAAAAGTTTTTGTTTTTTTTCTAAGCAAAATAATACAGGTAATGACCATGTAAGGACTGGATCCCTATCAGATGATCAAGTTTTCAGAAACTCGAAATTCATATGGTCTAGAGTTTCCGAAAAATGGAACAAAAGAAAATCTATCTCTTTTTACATTTTTCCAGGGGTGCAAACCACCCTGCACCTACCATACCCCTTATACATTTTTATATATATATATATATATATATATATATATATATATATATATATATATATATATATATATATATATATATATATATATATATATATATATACCAACTCTGAGATCGCACTGCAATAAGGAAAAGGGTAAATTTACCTTTCTGCATTGTACCTCAATCTCCATTCAAAGCCTTCAAGTTTTCAAAAACTTAATATCTCCTGACCATATCAATTTCAAGTTTCTGAAAACTCGATCATCTGATAGGGGAATCCTAAGGATTTCTGTTCCTTGGATGTATTAAATTCTAAATTAGTGTATCTTACAGAGGCAGGGGAGAGTTCCACCGCAGTTGTCTCATACAAGTGATACAAGATATGGCAGGCACATCACTTCAAGAAGAAACATCACTGCAGTGTATTTTGACATTTTTCTTAGTGTACCTATTGCAATGTTACAAAATTTGGGACAATGGAAAGCTTAGTGTTTTACTCATCAGTGAAACCTATATTCAGTGAGCAAGAAAAGTTTTGCTAAAATTTCCTTCAATTAATTGAGATTAAGGGATCCTATTGAATTGTCAACAGCTTAGGTTGTTGAATGCTTAATCAGCACCTAAGTGTCAAATGCTTATAATAGCGAATGGCCACAATATCGAATTCTTTCCTCGGGAAAGAATTTGTGTGGCCGTTATTGGAGATTTGCCCTTTCCTCAATGTAGAGTGATCTCAGAGTTGGTATATTTACTTAAGGGGGTGTGGGGGTAAAGCCCCCCACTATGTTTGGGTGTGTTTGTGTATTTTGTTTACTGATGGCCACCCAAATTCTTTCCCGAGGAAGGAGATGATGTGGCCGTTCGCTATTGCTAGTTTTCGATACTTAGGTGTTGATGTTTTAGGATTCGACAACCTAAGCTGTCGATGTTATGATATAGACACGGAGACTAATATATCTTGCTTCAACAGGAATATTACTGCTATTGGTGTGGAAGTGGTTTCTTAGTATAAGTATGGTAAGTATGCAGTGACAAATTAAATAGATAAACATTGCTCAAGAAGAAACTTCTTTTGATATACACAAAGACAATTAGTCCTTAAAGAGACTTCAAAAAGCAAGAACATTTTGCAAATCAAATAAGAATGACAAAAGTAACCATACTGCATGGGTCAGATGTATAAATATCTGAGTGTGATGTCTATGATCTGTAATAAAGCAGTGACCAGGGTACTGCAGAGAGTGAGGCAGACAAAGCAGGTTGACCTATCATGGGTAGAGGGAGGTGGTGCAGTCCACTGCTGTGGCAGCTCATATTGGGGAAATTGTGTATGGCATCCAGGTATATGGGCATGGGATGTGCATAGAGCATTACCAAACCATATTCACAAGATAGCCTCTGTTAGGTTAACGTGATGGAGTGCCCATGCACATGGAGTGCCATCAAACACTTTTTTTACTGTGGTTAATGACTGTTTCCTGAGTAATGCCTTCCTCAGACTGCAGTCGAATTATTCCCCATAAGGCTTACTATTTATTGTCTTTGTGTGAATAGAACTGTGCCACACTGCATGTCTCCAAATTCTTACTACTACTATGGAATACCTGATCTCCATTACCTCTAGGGAAGGGGCGAATTTATTATGATAAGTATATTTTGAGCTGTTTTAAATGTGCTGGTGGCTGAATCTTTTAATGTACTTTACTAAATAAAATAAAAAAGTACTGCAGGGATGCAGGAAGACCATGACCACAACACAAAATGTCCCAACACTTTAATGCAGATAAATTCATTAATGCATTAAAGTGTTGGGACATTTTGTACTGTGGTCATGTTCTTCCTGCATCCCTACAGTGCTTTTTTATTTTATTTGGTTGGTGTCTCGCTCTGAGCACTGTTTTACAGTTTGGTTTATTAGTGTACTTTACTGCAATATCTGATGGATGATCTTCATTTCAAAAGGATGAGAGAAGGGAGATTTGCCATACCTTGTTTTGTACTTACTGTAGCTTGCTAACACTATGAACTGTGAATGGTTGAGGTGCTTTTGTTTTATTTATGGTAGTGGGCTCTGCCTTGCTATTTTTTCAAGAAGACCTTTCTCAAGCTAGATCCATGTTACTTCATTCTGGATAGTAGCCAGTCTTCACATTGTCACATTTTCCCTTCAACAGTCTTCCCATCTACCACTCTTCTGTACCAGGCTAAACATTTGCCACTATCACAGTTAACAGTCCATAGTTAAAAGCACAAGAACCCTGGACACATGTAGGTTAGCCATCCTGACCAAATTATGTACAATTGAAGGTGGCAAAATCTGAATGCATTATTCTATATCTTCCCTCTCTAAAAAAATACTAGGCAGCTGTCAGTAACACAAAGAACAAACCTTAAATAATATAGCTGAAAAACACTGTGGTCACAAAATATCTGCACCCCCCCCCCTTGCACGTTACTATCTATCAGCACTATACCACCCTTTATATCCTCTGCATCTGTCTGTCATACCTAGCAGTCCTATAAGCCCATCTGTAACTATCACATTTGTATGTAAGATGTCTGCACAATAGAGTACTCAGTCTGGCATTACCCCATCAACTGCTTATTAGCACTGAGTCACTTTAGGCAATGCAGTAATCACATTATTCACACAAACAACCTGCTATTGCTGCCAAGCATTGATTCCATATGTGAGAGGCATAAAGACTTACTGCTCCTAGACGCAAACCCACAGATGTTTAAGATTGCAATTACTCAGTTCCATACCCCTCACAAAATGTGTATACACTAAGGCACTTGCTTCTAATTCTGGCAGATATAAACATTCTTCTTCTTCTGGCATCTTGCTGTTGATCCTGCAGTGTGATAAGACCCTCCTTCGTAAGTGATTTTATTTGAGCAAACAGCATTGTTACTGTTGATGCTATTTTATTTAGGTAAATGCAGTTATTATTTTTATTCTGCATGTGCTAGGTGTCAAATGGCAAAAATTTACATTTATTTCTTTTGCATATTATTTGAAAAGTTGCAATGCATATCAGTACTTGTGTATTTTGAAGCTAACTTGTTTTGACAGACTGAAGGGAAATAATAATTTTAGTATCCTCCCCCAGACATCAGAGCTACTAGAAAAATAACTTTAACAACATCAAGCCTTCAAACAGCTTATCAGTTCCATCAGTGCTTCTGCCTCTATGCTGAATAAATGCAGACCTACAAGCACTTTGCTAACTTATTCCATTTAGAAAGACTTCTGACACAAGTCATATCGCACTTTTTTGTTGCGAAACAAATTAGACTTTATTAAAATCTTCAAATTCATTGTTCAGTTTTACCTTTCCAGTAACTGTATGTGGTAATTGCATGTTGTTGTGTTATGTCTTTAATGTTATTTTTAACTTCACGGAGTGATGCATTTGGAATGTCACAGCGAGAGGACTGTTATCACAGGCTACAAGTGATTAAACAACTGATAATCAAATTTGTTTCTCATATCATTAAAAATACTTCCCAAAATGCAAGTATTTTAAGTACTGTGAAATATAACTGCAGTGGAATGCAAAGAGTTTTGTCTGTTAACACGCTTCACCCCAAATCCTGAATTTGACTCTTCTATGTTTTCGTACTGTACTATTTGACTCTAAGAAAGTCAAATAGTCAGACACTAGACCTCAGGTTGCACCTTAAAATAAGTGTTTCTTTGGTCTCTCCAAGTTGAAAAACTTAAAAATAAATAAATAACAGAGCTGTGAATAGGAAATGTCCAAAAAGTACTTGCCATGTTATGGGACACAGAAGAAAAAAAAGTGTCCTATATGGTTAGCCACATATATCACTGATATACTATCAACTAGGGGTTGAGGGTTTGTATGTTGGATGAAGTTTTTTTTTTTTTTTTATGATGGATTTATTTTATGATGGATAAAGTGTTTGCTTCATAATCCCAAGACTCAGGGTTTGATTCTCCCCTTTGAAAGTGAAGTTGGCTAGGCTTAAAATAGCCTACAAGGGAAGTTAGCCCAGATCTTACTTCTTAATCACAGACAAAATATCTGCAATTACATAAAATCACATTACAGAGGCATGGTAGTCAGCAGACTACACAAAACACTCAACTATTCTTTTTACATGGAAGCAAGCCATCCCTACACTTTTGATAAGAGGATAAGACCCATTTTGAACTTTATATAAACCATTTTTTAAGTTACACAATCTTGGAGAAATGGAAACAAATGGAAAACAAACAATAACTCACCTTTCCCCTTTTCTCTAAGCCCTGCATAGCCAGAATGTAAACTACAGCCCACTAAACCACTGACTACTAAAACAAATCACTTTTCTCTGGTGACATTTTGAGATTGTGTGAAATACTATACAACAAACTATAACTTTACTGAGAAAAGCCTTGTGATTTTTTGCAACTAACATATTTGTTTTCTGCAACTGTTGCAGTTATCTTTTTGTTGCAAAACCTAGAGTTTGGTGAATCTTCTGCCAGAGAAACTCACAACTTCAGAGCAGGAAGTTTGATGTTATGTGTGTCAAGTTAACATAATATCAGCACTGACTCAGTCACACACTGAGTTCTGTGTTACACTCAGAGAAGAGACAGAAGGTAAGTTTTGCATTCCCTGCTAACCTGTTTTCGTCTTATCAGAAGTGTGTATATATATATATATATATATATATATATATATATATATATATATATATATATATATATATATATATATATATGGTACCTGTCAAATCTTCAGACACTCAAAATTCTGAACGTTATATGGTCGAGACCAAGCATTTGAAATTTTGACTGCTCGAAGATAAACTTTCAACATCACCGTACGGAGCAGATAGGGAGAATTTCCCTTTTCTGCACTGAACTGCGGTCTCTGAGTTGGTATATTTTGTACTGTACTATTCGACTCTGAGAAAGTCAAATAGCCAGACACTAGACCTCAGGTTGCACCTTAAAATAAGTGTTTCTTTGGTCTCTCCAAGTTGAAAAACTTAAAAATAAGTTGCCTATGCTGTTAAAGTGTTTTTTTTCTGCGTTTTCTTTTTTTTTTTTCTTTTTTTTTTTATGTTTGAACATCCAAATGTCGAACATTTGGTCTCGACCTTGTAATGTTCGACATTTTGGATGTTCGAACATTTAACATAGACCATATGTGCATGGAAACACGCACTTATATAGCCAAACTGGAAGCAAAGCTCTCTTCACCCAAGACTGGACTAGACAGTCAAGAGGAGAAGGTAAACACTTGCACCACAACACACTCATCACATAATCCCTCAAAACCTACACCAGCAAAACACACACATAGAAGCACAAAACACATGCCTACATTTGTGGAGGCTCTCAATAAAAATCTGCCAAAACAACCGAGACCTCCAAAGTAGAAATGCAAGCAACCTCCACCCCCCAACAGAATCCAAATGACACATAGCCCACAAACTCAGTATACCACTCAACTACAGCCCATAAGGCATAACGTACCCAACACTCTAGTCATAGGTGACTCTATAGTCAGGCACACTGATGTTCCACTCACCAGGCTAAACAAGGAGAAAGTTACTGTCAGCTGTCTGTTGGGTGCCAGGATCTGCCACATAACAAATGCACTCAGGTCACTCCACAACAAGTACAAATATGACTCTGTCATTGTCCATGTTGGTCTGGATGACCTGAGATGTACCTCCCTGGACTACATGAAAAGACACATGGAGGAGCTCTCCGATCTTGTAGCCCAGGCAGGTATGACCCTAGCCCTGAGTAGCATCCTGCCATCCCCAGAATGATACCACAGTACAAGGACAAAATGATTGATTTAAACAATTGGCTAAGCTTCTGGTGTCATTTTAAGGGAATCCAGTATTTGTCTGCCTGGGATGACATAATCGAGAGACCACAATGCTTTGCCAGAGATGGCCTGCACCTGTCTCCCTTGGGATTCTGGATACTGGCAAAGGCTCTTACCACCCCTATAGTGCCTTTTTTAGGAAAGGTTCAAATGAAAAATCACCACCGTAATAGGTACAAGCAAGCAAAATCTGAGAGTTATGCTACTCAATGCTAGAAGTCCAAACCTCAAAATGCACTCACTCGAGGTACTTCTTAAAATTGAGAACATCGACATCTGTGCAGTGACAGAGACCTGGTTCAAAGCTCCAGAGAGCACCCCTGCGTTACCAGGCTATAATTCATATCACACCTTTTGGCCACCTAATCTAGACTGAAACACTAAAGGTGGAGGCGTATCCATATTCATTAAGGATGTCCACACCTCCAAGCTAGTTGCTCAGCATAATGCATCCAAGATTATCCAAGTGCAGCTAACTCTGGGCAAGACTGCAATCTAAATTGCAGCTTGCTACAGACCCCCCACCATGCCCCAGGATTCCCACTCCTCTTCTCTTGATACATTGGAAAATATTAAGGTATAACCCAACACCCTAATAATGGGTGATTTCAACTACCCCACCATTAACTGGGAAAACTACTCATGCACCAATCCTTTTGCTCAATGTTTTCTAAAATTCATAAATTCCAATGCCTTGGATCAACTTATCCACACCCCCAGCGGCAGCAATATCCTAGACTTGGTCATTACCAACATGGGCGACCAGTTTTCCACACCAGAGGTCAATTCCTCATTGGTCAGATCTGACCACAAGCTAATCACCCTAGACATCCACATCCTGCCCGCACCCCTAATTAGGGAAACAACCGTAAAAAATTTCTCCAAAGCCAACTTCATGCTTCTTAAGACAGAAGTGGCAAATGTCACGACACCCAAGCAGATGGACAATAGGGGTATAACTGCTGAATCCTACATAAATGCACTTTATAAGCACTTACACAAGTGCCTAGATCGTGCTATCCCTAACAGAACCAAGATGCATCCTCCAAAAAAAGGAAGCCAATCTGGTGGTCTTTTACCATAAACAAACACTGCAACAGAAGAAAGAAACTGTTGCAAAAAAGAGTAAAATCCCATGAATGGAGAAACTCCCTGGTCAGCCTCAGTAAGAAGCTGAGATCCCTCATAAAATCCTCCAAAGCTAGTTATGAAAAAAAAAATTGCCACTGATTCTAAGGACAACCACAAAACATTCTATAGCTATGTCAAGAATCTCAATGGCAACACTCAGATCTGCTCTGAGTTACAGCACAATGGCACTAAATATACAGAACCAACTGATATTGCCAACATCCTGGCAGACAGGTTCAATGCTAACTTTACCACCCTCTCACCCCCTAAAGGGCCCATCTCTATACCGGAAGAATGCAAAGTTCCTGAAATCATGGCTGCACAGGTAAAAATCTCACTCTCCAAAGCCAAGAACACAGCATCCATGGGACCTGACAACATCCCAGGCTGCATTCTACATGAACTACAGAATGAAGTGGCACCCCTCCTAAGTACCATGTTCAATCATAGCCTCACTTCAGGCTGTGTGCCCATTGAATGGCGCACTGTGATGGTTGTCCCACTCCACAAAGGGGGAGCCATGACAGACCCTGGGAACTACTGCCCCATTAGCCTGATGAGTCTGGTCTGCAAAGCCATGGAACGTATCATCATGGAATTCATAAACAAAGACATTGGTAATCTCCAAACTCTGGACCCCACACAGCTCGAGTTTGTAAAAGACAGATCATGTCTCCTAAACCTGATAGACTTCTTTGAAGCAGTCACCAAAGCCATAGATGAGGGTAAGGTGATTCACACAGCCTTTCTAGAACTTGCCAAGGCTTTCAAGACCATCCCCCTACTCTGGAATTATAGATAAACTCACTAAACTAGGTATAAATCCCTACGTCACAAGATGAGTTGCCAACTGGCTTATTGACAGAACCCACACTGTGAAAGTAGCAGACTCCAAATCCGACTTCAGACCAGTGACAAATGGAGTACCACAGGTTTCAGTCCTGGGTCCTCTCCTGTTTGGTATCTACTTCTCTGAAGTACAGGCTAACACAGAAGGTCTTTGGCTAACTAAGTTCACAGATGACTGCAAACTAAGAGCTATAATCGAAACTTCTAACGATGTGGACATCCTACAAAAGGGCCTTACTGAGACAGATGCCGGGTTTCAAAGCCATGGCCTCAAGCTCAATGCCAAAAAGTGCATTGTCGTCCCCTTTGGTAAAAACTCTGTACCCATGAACTACTACATAGGTGGTAGTCTACTTAACACTGAAAGTGTGATAAGAGACCTTGGGACACAGGTGGACAGTAGTCTCTCCTTTAATAATCACATCACCACAGTGGTCAGGAAATCCTTCGACGTGGCACATCTCACCACAAAAAGGTTTCTCATCCAAAAAAAAAGAGGTCATTGTTCCCCTCTACTCATCATTCATTAGACCCATTATAGAGTACAATGCCCCATTTGGTATGTACCTCACAAGACATCTACAACAACTGGAAAGGCCGGAGAAATACCTCACAAAGAGGATTACTGGCCTCAAACAGATGCCCTATGCAGACCGTCTCAAAAAACTCCAGCTTTACTCTGTTGCATATTGCCTACTCAGAGGCAATCTTTGCTTAACATACAAAGCTATGTGAAACCCAGAGCTGTTGGACATGTTCCACTTAAAGAAATCCCAATCCCTCTGAGCTACACACACTAGGGACCTAAACCTTGTCACCACAATAAACAGAACATGCTGGAGAGATAGATTCCTGTCCCAGAGACTTCCCATACTCTGGAACAGACTACCTATCTATGTCAAACAGAACTCCTCATTAGCACTCTTCAAGAAAAATATTGATGATTGGATGGGAAATAGGAAATTCAGCCTGGGGATCATTTCTGTGGCTCTGCTTGACAGGGGCACAGGAAAATAATTTTCTTGGGTGGCGAAAGCCAGGGTATCTTTTTGGCTAGGCTTATATAGGCCCTAGGGCCAATAGCCTAGTACCTACCTATGAACCTATGAACAGGGCAGAAGATAGTTTGTTGTTATTATGATTGGAATTTATGACATTAGAAAAGGAGAGGAGGGCTGAGGTGGTGCTGTGCTGTGGTCTAAATCCATGCTAGGAGTTGGCCAGAAGATTATGTTGAATAAGGTAGTGTAAGAGTTGTTTATGGATACACTTTTCCATAATTTTAGCCAGAGGGGAAGGGATAGCTACTGGTCTATAGTTTGACAGCTCAATGGATCTGCCTCTTTTGTGGAGTGGTATAACATGGGATATTTTCCAGATAGAGGGAATAGAGGACTTCACTTATGGTTCTGTTTATCAAAATAGAGACAGGGTATGCTATAACATCAGCAGCTTTTTGCAAGTAGTCTGCAGGGAGGAGGTCAGCTGAAAGGGTGGTTGGTTTGAGTTTTTTAATTTGGGCTTTAATGAGTGGTCAGAACTTTTTGGAAGCTGAAGGAGAGAATGTCACTGGGTTTAGGGGTTTTAGCATTAAGACAAGTGGGTTTACATTTGCTAGCAAGGGCCTGGATGGTTTCTACATCAATGGACTCTGGCAATTTTTGGTTCCGGGCTGAGGGTGTTGGAGTTGTGGCTTGCCCTGGGTGGAGGAGTTTGTTAATACCTGCCCAGAACTTCTGTGGCTTGTTAGATGTTTCTGCTGTAGATGGCAAAAATAGTTTTTTTTTGTCTAGTAATATGGATTTTATTTTGTATCATTCCTATATTGTCAAAATTTGAGTTGATCTTGTGGGGCTTTAGAGGAGCGCCATGTGTTCCAGGCATTATTTCTTTGGATGATCTTTAGTTTGGTTTCTTTAGTGAGCCAGGGGGCAACTTTTGTTTTAATTCTAACAGAGCATGCAGGTCCATGGCTGTCAAGGATGGCCAGGAATGTGTTATTAAAGTGTGTTACTGCCTCATCTAGTAGTAGTTGCTTTAGAATTGACCAATTGCATAATTTAAGTTCTTCTAAGAATTTATTAAGGTTGAAGTTTTTGTTATTTCTTATTGTTTTATAGGTGGGTAGATGTGAACATTCAACTTTATGCCTAATAGTATATGTTAAGAAATTATCACTTAGATCTTCTTGGAGAGTACCTGATTTGTACATGTGGTGGGGGCTATTAATTAGTATCCAGTCTAGGATACTTCCTTTATTGTTAGGCTTGCTGACCCTAGTAGAGGAGGTCATAGTTTGTGTAAAACCATGTAGGTTTATGTGGGTGGTTGGGGTCTCTGCAGTGCAGGTGTTCTGATCTATATTGAGGTCCCCTAGAACAATGGTCTCTTGGGGGTAGGCATTGGATAGCCAGTAGAGGATGTCTTCTAGGGTCCCTGGGTTATTACCTTGGGGAATATAGACACATACTATGTTTATACGGTTGTTTTTATTTATTTGTAGTTTGGAAATCATAATTTCTGTTTTGTTAAATATAGGTGGCTGAAGGTTGTCTAGAGTAACATTTAGGGTGGTTTTATAGATAATAGCAACCCATCCCCCTTTTCTGGCAGTACAATCTAGCCTGAGTATATTATACCCTGGAGGTAGAATTACTTTATCAAATTAGTCCACAAAACCATGTCAAAAGCCATCAATCGTCCCTTTGCTTTCACAAATCATTTTGATTTTTCTCACTAAACATTTTGTTTTGCAAATGCGTTGAATGCTGTGCTTACTTACATTTCATAAGCATTATCTATGGATGCTGTAAACAGTAGCTGTTAGAATTTTCAGTGGTCTGCTTTCAGATTTATATGTGCAGTTTATGTTACCTGCAACTTTTGCAGTTTATTTATAGATTTCTTTGTGCCATGACTGAAAATAAAGTTTAACTCATTTCTTTATAATAGCGAAAACATAAATAAATGAATTAAAACTTTACTTTTCAAATGCATTGAGACTTAAGCTTTTGTGTTTTTTATATTTGTTAGAAATCATTTGTTAGAGGACTCACATTAATGAACATAGTTCAGTATATGCAAATAGTCTAAGAACCAACTCACTGTATCATTAAAGCTGAAAATCTATGCATTTTAGTATGTGCAGTATGTTTACAACTAATCTGCTGATTTTACTGTAAGTTGTGAGTTGGCTTTGCTAGTGATCCAGGTTAAACATGCAATGCACCAGCCAGGAAAGAAATGAATTACTTCTCCAGCTTTCTTCTTATGTTTTTGCATTAGGTTGAAGATTCATCAGTAAGCACATAAGGCTGTTTGATACAGAGAAAATCAATGTGATCAACTTTGCATCCTTTTCTCTATAGGTTTGTCATAAAAGTTCCTCTGAAGTTAAACCAATCTCCAGGTAATATTTTTTTTAGGTTAAAAGACTGTACACCATTTTAGATTTGCAGATTTGTAAAATATATCAATTTGTTTTTTACTCAATAGAATTATATGAAATGTACATAGTAGATATATTGTACCTTTCCTGACAAAGAAAACTTAATCTTGAAATTAAATCAAAGTATTTTGCTTTCTTGTAAATTAGAATTATGTACAGGAAGTATATTATCAAAAATCAGAAATTGGGATCATGGAATCACCAATGGCAGATTGAGATTCATTCTGAGTAATACAGAACATGCATGAGAATTCTAAAGATTGACTGATTGCCAGACTTTAGACTTGCCTTTGTTTGATGTTAAAGGAAAACACACAGGTTCGTATCTTCCTCTAAAAAAACAGTTTTTTTTAAAACTATCAGTTAATATTTTATTGTGGTATATAACCCAGCTACTATGAAACAGCTGAATGAAGATGTGGCAGGAATATTACAAGCAAAAGAAAAAGATTAACATTTTAAAATGATTGAAAATTGCAGTTTATTTTCTGTGCATCTTTTTAAGAATGTTTTTTTAATTTAACATATTTACAATATGTACACAGAAAAACAGAAATTCAGCAACACATGTTGTCATATAATATTAAGAATACATTGAATCATTAAAGTAATCTTATAAAATTAACACATTAAGAGTCTTGGTATTTCAATAGCAACACTTCAAGGCTATCCCAACCACTAAAAATCTTAGTATGATTTATATATTTTTATGAATTAGTTTAATAAGCTAAAGGATTTTTAAATATTTTGCTATTTATCATATTAAGAGTTCATAAAAATATGTGCATTACTGAAGTCAAAGAGAATGCCTTGCTATTTCTATGGAGTAAAAAAAATCTGTAGTCTGTATTTTATTCAAAAGTTACAATGTGCTTAAATCAAATCCCATTCTCCCTTCCTTGGTTCAAACATATTGAAAAATCTACTTTACTTTCTATAATAATGGATGCACTGATTCAGCAATATAACACTCAAATTTTAACTTATGAAATGAATTAGATCAGGTAGGCATAGTGAATCTAATAACATGCAATATGCAAAAAATGTCAAAGTTCACGTGGCCAAACTTCAAATTTCTGTTTTTGGGATATTTTCAAATATGTTTATGTGCTTTTCTATGTAAATTATATGAGATTGTGTACATTCACATTTCTGACATATCTTTCTGATAAGCATATAGTTACTTAAATATATATTTTCTGTTTTATTTGCCCACTAATGTTCTACCTTATTCTATATAACTTATATTTCAAAAATCTGCAATCAAAGCGCTATTTAATTATCACCTCTCTATTAGAGATTACACTATGTGTGTATATTTCTTAACTTATTGATAATGCTTTTATTTTAATCTTACATAGTAGATATTTCATGCCTTGTGCGTTTGCATATTATTCATAACATTTGCTGTTCTTATTAATTGTAGTATTACAAGCAATCTTGACTATATATAAAATGATTATTGCATGGTTAATCTGAATGTGTGTTTTAGCCATTGTGAACTGCTGTTCTGATCTACGCTTCACATATTGACTTTAGAATCTATTTACAGTATATGAAAATGACAACTCATAGCACACAGGAACTGCTAATTACCCTTGCACATTTCTTATTCTTCTTAATTATTTAAGCTGTTCTACAGCCATCATCCAAGAACACTGTTAGCTGCTCTAATTTATAGTGAGCTTTTAAGATCCAAACATAGCTCTAATCAGTAATAAACACCCACTTCACTTCTTCCCATTAATATGTACAGTTAGAGTTAATAACACTACAGTATAACCTATTAACTTTCCTGCAAAATGTAAACAAATTATATGTCAGCAACAGCTCAATATAAAACATTACTTCAGCTTTTGTTTTACCAATTCTTCACTTCTAAATATTTTTCTTAATGTGTCATTTTGAGTAGATTTTTCATATATATACTTGAAAAAAAAGAAAAAGAAAGTTCCTTCCTGTTTTCACATTCACCAGTGATGAACTTTGACCTATATTTTATTCAAAATAGCACAAGGAGCAGGTGGGAAGAAAGACAAGCAAGAATCAAGCATTTTTACACAGTTGAAACATTATTTTGTTCTCAACCTTTTGTAAGTGTTAATTGCTTCATAAATAAACTGTGAAAAGAATGTATTGCACAAAAACAAAGAAAACAAAATTACCAGCACACTACCACTTCTAATTAGCATATTACTTAGATCTGACATTCAGTTAACCCCGCAATGCACATACTAAGCAAAGTTAAACAAATAAAATAAAATCTTTAACTTATATAGTCTTAAAGTTACCAGTTCCATTGCTTATCATTTAATGACATTCTCTTACAGGAAGTATTTGTTTAATATTTAAAAATGCATGGATAACTTTATTCAAATGACATATACATATTAGGTCTTTCACTGTAAATATAATAAAATAGTAAAACTAACCATTTATATTCCTTATCATTAAAAAAAACTCCTTCCACATATTCAGACCTCAAACTGAAGGCATGAAAACTAAAGGAAACAGCGTATCAATGTTCATTAAAGGTAAACACACCCTCAGATTGGTTAAACAATATGATTCCCTGCAGATACTTCAGGTGCAATTAACTGCTAGTAGGAAACGTATTCAAGTCATTGCCAGCTACAGGACCCCCTCCATGAATCAGGACACCCACTCAGCTTATTTGGATTTACTTGAGTCTATCAAGATACATCTGAATACCAAAGGTTTTGGTGGCTTTAACTACCCATCCATTGACTGGGTAAATTATTCATGCTCAAACTCACTTCCCAAGGGTTCCTGCACTTTGTTAACAACAATGGCCTGTACCAGATGGTTGACACCCCCACAAGAGATGCCAACATCCTGGATCTGGTGCTAACCAATATGGTGGACCACTGTAGAACCCCCACTGTGAGATCCTCCCTGGTGAGATCTGATTGCAAATTGGTCTCATTCAAAGTAACTTTCACACCTGACACCCCTAGGAGTAACTAAACTAAAAAACTTCTCCAGTGAGATTATAACCTTTTACAGGATGGTATAAATAGCTTCACTGCACCTCCTCCCTCGAATGGAACTGGAAACTATGCCGAGCTCTACACCAAATCTTTATACAAACACTTATATACCTGCATTGACTCAGTCATACCTGATGGAACCAAAACAAGCTCCTCAAGGAGGAGGAAACCTGCCTGGTGGACAACTGCATTAACATGATTTACAATAAGAGGAAGAAATTGATGTCTAAAAGTAACAGGGAGCAAGCCCTATTGAAATGGAAACCCTCCCTCCTCAGCTTTAACAAGCAAATAAAACTTCTTGTGAAGTCCTCCAAAGCAAACTATGAGTCCAAATTAGCAGCCTCAACAAAGAACAACCATGGGGCATTCTATAGTTACATCCATAACCTAAAAGGAAAGGCCCAGATTTGTGCCAAACTGGTTGTTAATGATAACACATATACTGAGCCTGTGGACATAGCTAACCTGTTGGCTGACAGGTTCTGTGAAAACTTTACTCCCCTGTCCATGCCATAAGTAACCCATAGCATCCCTCCCACCTGTCCCCTAGCTTGTATCTCTAAAGAGCAGGTCATAAATGCCCTCTCTAAAGCCAAAAACACAGCAACTATGCAACCTGATAACCAGGATGTGTCCTACATTGGCTCCAACACTATCATGTACTCTTTTTAATCATAGTCTAAGCATCAGCTTTGTACAGGCTGAATGGAAAACAGCCACCATTATTACCTTGCACAAAGGTGGTGGTTCCATTGACCCCGGGAGCTATAGACCTGTTAACCTGATTGGTCTTATCTGCAAGGCCATGGAGGGAATCATCATGGACCTTATGAACAAAGATATAGGTACTCTCCAAACACTCGACCCTACTCAGTTTGGATTTGTCAAAGGGAGATCATGCCTGTTAAACCTGGTGGACTTTTTCAAGATAGTCACCAAGGCCGTGGATGAAGGGAAATCTGTGCATACAGCCTACCTGGACTTAGCCAAGGTGTTTGACACTATCCCCCCCCCCCCCAGGCATCATTGACAAACTCACCCAACAAGGCATCAACCCTTACATTATTAGATGGGTTGCTAACTAGCTCACTGATAAAGCTCATATAGTCAAAATAGGGGAATCCGCCTCCAACAGCAGACCTGCAACCAGTGGTATTCCACAGGGATCAGTCCTGTGACCTCTACTGTTTAGAATCTATTTCTCTGAAGTACAAATAAAATATAAAGGTCTGTGGTGGACAATGTTTGCTGATGACCGCAAACTGGGAGCAGGCATAGAATCTCCAAATGATGTCAACATCTTACAAGAGGGTCTTACACAAACAAATGGTTGGTGCCAAAGTCATGGCCTTAAACTCAATGCAAAAAAAGTATTATCATTCTGTTCAGTAAAAGTGATGTTCCTGTTAACTACCACATCAAAAGCAACACCTTAAGTATGCACTCAGTGGTGAGAGACCTGGGCATACAGGTTGACAGCAACCTTACCTTTGACCACCATGTCTCCACAGCGGTAAGAAGGGCATTCTATATTGCTCATCTCATAAGTAAGGGCATTGCCTCCAGAAAAAAGTAATAACCTCCCTGTACTCTTCCCTCATCAGGCTAATAATTAAATACAACACCCCTTTTGGTATGTACCTTTCCAAGCACCTGCAGCAACTGGAGAAACCACAAAGGTTCCTCACAAGAAAAATTCAAGGTCTTCAGCATTTGTCTTATGGGGATCATCTGAAATCACTGTCACTTTATTCTATTTTATACAGACCATTTAGAGGTTAGTCTGAAGAAGTCCTGCTAATTGAAACAAGATGAAAACGCTAACCTTTATTGTCTTTTGTCTTGGAATAAAACCTGGTTTCTTGTTGTATTTATTCTGCTGCTTGTGGGCTTTTTTTGTATTCAGAGGTTATCTCTACCTTGCATACAAGGCAATCTCTGACCCTGCTTTATTGGAAATGTTGCATATCCATATGTCAAATGGTACATAGGTTACTCGCTCTAAAGACCTTAACCTGGTATGTGAAATTAATAAAACATGCTGGAGGGACAGATTTGTATCCCAGAGTTTACCACACGTTTGGAACAGCCTCTCACTTCATGTCAGACAGAGTACCTCTTTGGCCCTCTTCAAACACAATCTGGATGATTGGATGGGTGACCGTAAATTCACCGTGGGGGGTTCCACCTGTCTCCCTCTTGGACAGGAGCAATAGGTGCTGATCATGTAAGAACTTAGCTAGGCTTGTAAGGGCTCTAGGGCAATTAGCCTAGTAATGTTCTATGATTCTATGATCTTATGTCTTTTTTAACACAAGAATTCTGAGTACCATTTATTAAGTGTCTCATATTGAAATTTCTTCTCTCTGAGACAAGCAGTTTAAATTCTGACTGGATAATTACAACATTTGAAGAACTTGAAGCTATAAATCTTTTCTCTGACTATTAATGAATAAAATTAGCTAACAAGTATCTCCAAATTTTAATTTTTTGATTATATTTTCTGTCAGAGAAAAGTTTTCAGTCACAGAGCTTTTATCAGTCACTGCACTCAGTTAGTCATTTTGGCCATGCCTCCTTTGTATTCTATTTTGTTTATAATGGTACATGAATATTGTTATTTCATTTCTTGAACTGATTATATAATATTTTATCTATGAAAAGAAATGCATTTGACTCTCGTGGAATTTTTCATGTTTACAAAAATATTTTTGTTTAGAAATTCAAATTGATTAATAAAATTACTGTGAGCAGATATAGGTTGCAGTATCAAAGATGATCCCATGCAGACCAGTAAACTAATTGTGCAAGCAAGTGATTCACACGACAAAAAAAAATCAACATTTTTTTGCAAAAGTATTTTGATTCCTCTACCCCACTCCCATATTTCATAGGCAAACAATGACTCAACAAACCTCTAGAAAAAGGAATAACCTTCCAAAATATATTAAATTATTCTTAAAATACTGATCATCACAAGTCCAGTGTTCGGAATTATGGCTGTTAACTCTCTTTCCCACTGTTGTCACCTGCATAAACTTTATGAACCTGGCTGTCATGTCCTATGTGCCGTTATATAATCAGGTTGTGACGACAAATCTCTGTACATGTACTGCAGCAAAAGAAGGCTTCTGTAGCAGCCACATTTATTCTAAGACACACCCTACTCAAATAACAGCACATTTTGTGTGCCATGTGACTAAGTTTTATTCTTTTATTGATAAAACAGTGTCAGGTAACCAGTGAAATACTCAGTGATATCACAATACACCATAATGTTCTCCATACCAGTTTCTTTCATTATCGGTATTCATTAGAAAATCAAGAGATGTGGTGACAATTGAGGTGGCACTCTGAGCAGGGACTGATGATACTGTGGTAGACTAAGTTTGCAGATGACTGCAAGCGTGGAACAGTCATTTAATCCCCAATTGACTTAGCCATCCTCCAAGAAGGTTTGTCCCAATTAAATAGTGGGCATCAAAATCATGGACTGAAACTAAATGCCAAAAAATGCATTATTATTTCCTTTGGGAAGTCATTAACCCCCAGGGAATTACCTCATTGACAATACACCCACTTGTTCAGGATTTGGGAACTTATGTGAACACTGACCTAACTTTTTGCCAACATATGTCCATTGTTGTGAGAAAATCCTTCTATATTGCAGAACTTATAGACAAAGGGATTGTGTCTAGATCTACAGGTGCTATTGCCCTGCTTTACTCAGCCCTCATTAGGTCAGTCGTGTAATATAATATCCCCTTTGACATGTATATGTCCAAACACCTGCAACAACCGGAACAACCACAAAGATACTTTACTGAAAGGATACAAAGCCTAAACAACATATCTTTCATGGACCAACTCAAAGCCCTGTTATCCACAGACAGAAAACAGGTGTCTTATGTCTGGCATACAAGGCAACCTCTGACCCATTACTGATGGATTTACTGCACATCAGCAAGTCAGATGGCATCAGAAATATTTGGTCTAGGGATCTAAACCTCTTCTGCAACAGAATGGTTTGGAGGTATAAGTATATCTTGCAGAGGCACTGCTGTGAAAAACTCTCCATCCACATTAAACAAAGTTCATCATTGTCCATATTCAAGCACATATTTGCCCCAGAACTGCCCCCTGTACTACTAATGGACAGAGGCAGCTCTTAAATGCTTTTTTTTCCATGATTGGGTCCCATCAAATTATCTGTGGTTTGATCCCAATTGATCTCATTAGGGATAATATATAATTATCAACCATGGAATAAGTAAGGCCAGTCTACAACCAAATGAGGTTAATGTTAGCATAAAAATGGAAATCAGCTAGATTCAAAATTACCCGCAAGGGCTGATAGCCTATTGCATACCTCTGAATCTGTGACAATGGTGATCAACATTCTTAACTAGAATTCTAATATTTATAGTGCTTATTGATTCACTTCAAATTTATATATTCCTTGCTCTGTCCTGTAATAAGCGCACCTCATCACAGCTTGTGCCCCATTTACTAACCTGAAATAATCCAGTATTTGGAACTTCCATCAATTCAAGTCCCTCATAATTTAGAAATCCACCAGTTCCCTAATGGCATAGCCTTCAGGAAATTCAGCCTGGTGAGGGTCTCATACTGTGTTAAACCTACTCCCATGACAGTGTCACTCTGCTATATCATAGTAAGTGACTGGCAACATCAAGCAAAACTTGGGTGAAGAATCCCACATCCCCACACTCTTCTTGACATTATTACCCTTATTACCTTATTACCCTATGTCCTGAATTCTACTTTACCTTTGGAGCTGCTGCTCTGTCAAACCCACACATATGTACTGTAACTTTCAGCCTTAAATCCATATAATAACTCTGACAGGGTGTTTACTTTTTTTGCTGACCAAAATGCAATATTTCTTTTTTAGTCTGTAAGTCTTTTGTCTTTTGGCTGTAACAGGCCTATTCATGGAGCATGTAATACCGTGTCTAACCCAGGCCTTTGCCTTTGCATTTCACCCTTGTCCTAACCCTTTTGGTAGTACAGGAAGGACTGCTTGCAGCATTAGTTACCACGGAAAACAAATTTAGTTCATTTATGCCTTATGTTATATACCACCTTTTATGCCCATACCTACGTTATTCTATTTTGAACCTGATGTGGTCTGGTTAACATCTTAAGCTCTCCATAGTCCCTGGATCTGGCACCTTGTACTTCTAGGCTTTCTTGCCTCTTACTCCCTGAGGAAAGAAAGGAGAGGCTAGGACAAACTTTGTTGACAAATTTGTCTTTTTCTGTGCTGTTCCCCTCCCAAATAACATTACTGTTCCGTGTGCCAGATGACCAGGTGTTTATTATCTATAAAAGCAGTAGCAAGAAACAACTCATCATGCAGTAGCATCTATCACTGATTGCATTCACAACATCTCAACCCCTCCCTGAGGCGTGGATCCCCCCCCTCTTTTGCTAGATTTACTTGATACTCACCCTTTGAAGGGAGTGAGTGACAAGAAGAAAGGAAGGTTTTGCCAAATGTCTCTTCTAGTCAGACTAGAACTTTTAATGACAATGACAAGGCTATGCAGTTATTCTAAAATTTAACATTCAACGTTTTAGATGAGCAGACATTTAGAAAGTTTGTGCATGTCTCTAATAAACTCTTAAAGTACATGTGCCCTTAACCACTTGAGGAATTTTCTTCTGCCAAACACCTTTGAAAAGCAGGTAAAAAGTTTTGTGTCACTGAAGACTTTCGTCTGTCAAAAACCGTTGAAAAGCAGATGAAAAGTCTTATATCACTGAAAACTCTAAGATAATGAATGATAAAAGGGAAAATGTTTCTGTTGTCTCATCAGTTATAAAAACAAATCATCTTAACAGATTTTACAGCTGAAATGAAAGCATTGCATTTGCACACAAATAGCCAGTATTCTCAACTGCCATATTGGATCGCAAAACAAAGCTTGATTTCTTCTTAAGAACAACCTATCAGGGACTGACAGGATAAGATACACTAAGCTGGCTAATTTGTATAGAGAAGCCATTGAACTGATAATAGAGTTAGCAAATAAAACAATGCAGTATTGTCTAGAGGAAAACATTTCCAGATTGTTAATGTTTCTGAGAAAGGGCATAGTATGATATGATTTTTTATTTTTATTGTGGAAGGTTTAAAATACCTGAACTAAAACTTCTGGATTTCCATTCACCTGCCATAGAGACGTCACAGAGTTTACAATGATGATGCTTTCAGGATTCTATTAGTTTCTTTAATTTTTAAGAAAAGTGTCTTTTTCAGTAGTCAGGTGGTAGTACTGCCTAATAATGCTGTTAACAGATAAATAGTAAAGTTGTATGTTTACAGTAGCCTTCCATCCATGCAATTCTTAAAGTTCACATGAGCAATGCCTAAATTTAAGAGGTCTGTTAGTAATTATACATTAATTTATTTATTATTTATTTTATTTATTTTTACATTGGTTAACCGGTTTAGTCCGACTGGGCCCAGAGAGCCCTTTTTCAGTGGAGACCCAAAGAGAAAAGCTCCAGGAAAGTAATTAAAAAAATAAGAAAACCCTAACAATTCAAGTTGTAAGATACTTAACAGTACAAAAACACAGAGAAATATACAATACAAATATATACAAGGCAAACAAGTACAGAATTTTGAGAATGCAGTAACAATATGTTTAAGAAATTTGGTTAGCATTAAGTTATTTACAAGAATGTAGCAATGCCTAAAAAAAAATCAGAGTAGCATTATGGCATAGTTAAACACAAATGCATTTAATAGCATAGCTAACTGCAGAGAGAGTAATATACGTAGACAGTTTAGGTAGATACCAGGCAGATATGTTAATTGAGAGAAGAAAAATTCATTAGGTAATTTCCTGACAAGTACATATCCATGCATGTTGGAAGTTTATACCGGGGAGTTTCGCAGCTGTTAATAATAGCTGACACTGAGTCTCTTTTTTTGGTCTTTGGAAATCTCACCACTATAATCCATGTCAATGCTGTCTACAAAAAGTATAACAAAATATCTTCTTGAAGTTAAAACATGTTAGAGAGCACAATAATTTATGTCATATGAAGATTATGAAAAACTTTATGGCTCTGTCACCCAATCTGACTGTTACAGATTTCAGTGCATGTGTACTTTATGATACACAAAGGTGCTTTTTCTCCTCATCAGTGACTGGAATTAATCAATTTGAATCATTTTACTGATATAGTTGTTCAACAATAAATAAACAAATAAACGTCAGCCATTTTGCTGTTACCCAGGTGCAGTGTTAATCATATGCATTCTTATTAATTGTTAAATATGATTATCCTACACGCAGAGAAGTAGAATATGCCTTTCATTGTGTGTTTGATCACAGTTCTTGAAAAGCAGGCGCACTTGCATTGTGTAGGACCAGAGTGTGCTGCTGTTGGGCTTTTCACCTTTCTCCTGTGTTGTACAACTGTGAAGTAGGTATATAAATGTAAAAGCAGTATTGAGACGTGAGGGCTGAGATTTTTTATTTTTTTTTTGCATGTTTCACTGTTGTGATGTCTGAAAATCAATGAAATACAACTGATTCTTCAATAGCCCAGTGTAGTAGCATGGCCTGGGTGGGACAAAGGGGGAAGATAACACTAGTGCAAGGCATTTGGGGGAGTGATCAGACAGTGCCAATCAATTGGCAGTGCAGCACCAGGATTCATTTCTGTTTCAGAATTTCTGAATGCCTGTACAGACATGAATTTTTATACTGCAGTGTTGATGCTTCCTTCGTATAACTAGTACTTGAGGGGTGCAGAAGCATAACCTGGCTAACTCCTGAGTTTTAGGACCACCAGACAAGTTAGAAGAGACCATTTTGTTTTGGTCCTAAACTTGTAGTTGAGGAGTGCAGATCAGGGAACCACACTGAGTACCTACTGACTTGTCACTTTGTACAGACCTTCATCTCTGTCTCTGGTATGACACACCACCAGCACTGCTTTATTTATTACTTTACCAAATGAAACAATGCATATTTTTTATGAAATACAGTATGTGTACAATTTCAATGTAATGGCAAATGAAATAAAGCAATTAAATTGAAGTCCTTATACCAATATTTACCAAATACCAGTTGCAACTCAGCCATAGAAGTATAAAGCCCTGACAATTTCCCAGGTGACATGTGTGTTCAATTAACAGCACAGGCACTTAAAATAAAGAGGCTGTGCCTGCTTATCTTTCTCAACTGAGAGGCCATGAGTGATGCCCTGATGGGTGCAGGCGATCCTCTTGGAAGACTTCATTTTGTTACCTGGTTAGGGGAAAATGTTGGCTTGGATGTGTGCCTGCCTTATAGCAGGCTCATTCATGTAGTTCAAACCTGAGTGTACATCCAGTTACTGATGTGATATCTGCATGCTAGATGGATAGTTAACTTCCAGGCTTCTCCGTCATTCTATTTAATAAAAAAGCCTTCTTAAAGCTAGTTAAGGGGAGCACTAGTAATCCTTCTCTGGAGGTGTTAAACTCCTGGGTGACCCACACAATTACCGCTTTGATCAGGGCAGTCGGTTAGATCAGGAAGGTAGCTTTGGAGACAAAAAAATGCTTGTTTTGTAATTAAAAAAAATATATTTATTGTAATTTATTGTAAAGTAATTCACCAAATATAACTCAATGAAATAATGGGTATGTGTCTATGTCTGTGTATTTAAATAACTATCTTTATTTCTTCAAATTATATGCACAGACCATGGTTTCACCTTAAGGGCTTTTCTAATGCTGATCTCAAAACAGAAAGCAAAATCATAAAGCAGGAAATAAATAACTAACAGAAAACAAAATAATAAAGCAGGAAATAAATAACTATCAGTAAAATTTGCATAACAATTCTGTAGATGCTCAGGCCTAAAAGGTAAAACTAGTTAGTTTAATTTTTTGCAAACTACAGAAGAGAAACAAAACAGCTAAACTTCTGAGTGTCAAAATAACTTATATAAATTTGCAACCTGACCAAAATTCATATAGTAGTTAAAACACCATAAAAATTAAGTCAATAGAGCAACTATTTACAAATATAGCATACAAGCAAAATCAAATTAAGTCATTAGACTATTTACAAATATAACTTATATAAATGTTTACTTAACTGTAAAGAGAGGCATTGGATTTCTTCCTTAGGCAAAATGGAATCTTCTAGTTTGAATGAGTCTTTATGATGATGGCAGTTTCAGAGTATATGACTAATTTTAGAGCATTTATTGATCTATAACTTATAATCTAATTTTAATCATAATTTTGGATCATATATTCTTCCTACATTAAATATTACAATTTTTCTTATATAACAAAATGGATTTCTAAATATTGTCTGAAATATTGAGATATTAGATATTGAGATATTATGCAATATTATTTTAAAATATGATTATTTATTTTTGCCATCTGAGATGTTCTTTAAAAGTGACTTTTTGAGCATTGTTTCTTAACATAAGTATTATTCTCCAGCTATCAGAACTTTTATAAATTGCTGTCTTGCCCATTATAAATTACTTTTAGATAAACATTTTAGCCATTTCTGTTTTTTTTTTTCATATTGGTATTTTCAATAACTACAAATTGTTCTTTAAATATGTCAGGAAATTTAGAATTAACATCCAACAATGGTCAGAGGTAGTCTACAATAGTACTATATAGTATGACCCAAAGGAAAAAGCTAATACCTTAGACAACTAATTTAGTTTACATTCTGCTCCACCCACAGTCATAGCTATTCCATAGAGTCCACAATTGCAGACACCCCTCCTATCTCTAATTTCCTAGAGCAAATTCTGTCAAAAGCTAAGAACACCTCATTCATGGGCCCTAATTATATATAATCTTTCTTGATTTTCTATGTTAAATATGGCCTGTGTGTACCCCTACTTAACAACATTAATTTAAGCCTTTCCACTAGCTAAATTTCTGAAGCTTGGAGAACTGTCATTATAATGCCATTAGACAAGGGTGACCCAACCACAGTCTCTGGTAACTATAGAACCACTACTCTCGCTAACTTCACGTGTAAAGCTATAGAATGTGTTAACTCATACCTCATTAATCTTGACATTAAAAATCTTTTAACATGAGACCCTCATCAATTTGACTTTGTTAGAGGAAGGCCCTGCCTCTTTAATTTTATTAATTTCTTTGAAAAAATATCCAACTTATCGATAGTGATTATTTAATACATACAACAGATCAAGATGTGGATGATGTCTTTGGCACTATTCCCTTTACAAACATTATTGAGAGACTTGTAAAGCAGAATATGAATCCTTATGATGTGCAGTTGATAGGTAATTAATTGTATGACAGAGCCATTTACTTAGAGACACAGGTGCTATTACTGAAAGTAAAAAGATTTAAAAACTTCCCAGTGGTATATACCACAGGCTCCGCGTTGGTCAATCTCCTCATATTTGGCATCCATTTTCCTGAACTACTGATTAAAACTCCTGGTCTATGGTTATCTAAGCTTGCAGATGACTACAAACTGGGTATTGTTATTCAATCCTCCGCACACTTAATTGCTTCAACATCTAGTAAATCATGTAACCAACTGGTACAAGGATGATGGCTTCAAATTAAATGTGAAAAGAAACCACTATCACATACTATGTTGGTGAGATAACCCTGAATCAGATGCTGTTAGGGATCTAGGCACTCTTGTTGATAATTCTTTATTGTTTGATTACCGTGTCTCCAGATTACTTCAGAAAGCTTTTTATTGGGCCCATCAAATTTCCAAAGGCATCTTCATCTAGATGCAAAGAAGTCTTAATGTTCTTTTACTCATAACTCAGCTGACCTATTATTAAATATAATGCACCTTTTGGCAGGAATTTGTGTATGAATGGTCTTAACATGTTAATTATTAGTATGGACTGCAACCCTTTCTCTATAATCAAACTCTTATACTGTCCTTCATGGAGAACAGAGCCTAGCCTTTTGAGCCATGTAAGATACAGCCCTCTTTGACTTCCTGTTCTATTGCAGAACAAATGTTACCACAAACATCCACTTAAAGAAATTAGATTCATATCACAACATATCCCACACCTATAGAATAAACGTCTACAACATGTTAAGCAGAGTAGTACCTTTGTCACCTTCAAGACAAGCTCAGATAATTGGCTGGACATCATTACATTTTCCAACATTATATGTTGTCTTGCCCTCTTTGTGGCTGTAAGGAACTTTTAGATATGTTTTTTGGCTAGGTTTCTAATAGTTTGCATGCTGATTGCTAATATTTATCTATGAACCTAATTATGAACCTTTGAACATCAGAACATTTTCATCTTCACCCTTGGCCTCATCTTCTTCCCTTTTCTCCAATGTACCCCTTATTCTTCTTCTATTCTTGTCCTTGCTATGTTTTTCATTGCACCTGCTGTATACAGAAGTCTTTTATAAGGACAGTTCTGATGTTAGATAATAACTTGCTTCTCTTGCTATTGTGGTGCCTGTTGAATTTTGTGTATACCTTTTCGGGTGTGAAAATTGTCCATGTTGATAGTACTCTACCCCAGAAAACAAATGAAAATGAAAAAAACATTTCCCATTTTGGAGCCAGTGGCATGAACCTATAAGCCATCTAACAAACTGTTTGAATGCATTGCCTATTGACTGCTGAAGCACGTGCTGTTATGTGGAGAGTGTATTCATTTTTCGTCTGGTCTACCACATTAGCAGTGCTTCACTTGTTTCACTTGAAAACATCTTTGATTATTTCTCAGAGAACAGAACAATGTGCTTTTTGAGTATGGTGAAACAGGGACAATGCACAATCTAGCTATTCTCCTAAACAGTAAACGACTTAAGTATTTTCTTACTGCTTTACCTATGAGAATTAGGCCACTCAATTTGATGAGTACAATGTTACTTCAAATCATTTTGTCATTGTTTGCGATACTGATAACAACATATCTATAAGAGTCTAAGATATAAGTTTAAATGGTATTTTAGTTCAGACCTTTCATATATCACAAAGAATAATGAACCAAGAATATGCACTCAGAGTACTCCTTAAATTTATGGCTATTGGACAGATGATCCGCTGTGGTGACCCCTAACCGGGAAAAGCTGAAAGAAGAAGAAGAAGAAGGTGTATTAAATCTCTTGAGTTCATTTACCACAGGAATGTTTTATCCTTCAGCAGTTCATCAGCCACATTACAGTAATTTGTCCAGATCTACATGCACACAGGGAACATGAAACAATCATATGATAGATCCTATCAAAGGCCTTGGTCAGATTCAGAAATAAAGCTTCACTTAGTAAATGATGCTGCATATGGTAAGTCAGTATCTGCAAGAATTCATTTTGTTCTCATTTTTCTTCTTTTCTTAGTGAAGATATCTTGTGTCTGACTTAGAAGGCTAAATGTATTTACTAATTTCAGTCTCTGTTAATATACTCATACTCAACATATCTTCACAAACACAACAGGGCAACGTAGATGTAAGGAGGTTTAATACTGCCTTTATGACCACATCTAACATCCTATAGTGTTGGGCAGCAAAATAAAGGGAAAGTGAATCCGAAGTCAGTGAAGAGTCGTCATGACATGGTGTAAGGGGATTGCACCTTATTTCAAGGAAAGAGTGGTAGAGTGCAGTGAGAAGCACTCTATAAGGTGCAGACTGTGTATTATGATTAAAAAGAAACATAGACAAAACCTAGAGATTAAATAAAGAGTCTGCAAAAAGCAAAGCAGACAAGGGAATCTGGTGGTCTGGGCAGTGTACCCATCTGATGCCTCCCAACACTGAATATTAAAAAAACAACAGCTTACAAGTTGTCATTAAGGGATAGGGAGATAGAAGGTCAGCAACCTAATTTATCATGATTTTCCTCAAGTATAAGTTTAAAAAAATTTTACCTGAAGAAACATGTATCTTCAATTAATGTAGCATTGTTTGGTTAAATTGATGAGGTCAGGTATGGGATCTTTGTGAATTGTTTTGTAAGATCTTGGTACAACATTAGCATTGTCGTCTCACAGCAAGAGATTATCCGGTTCGATTCCCAGCTGGTGTGCCTTCTGTGCAGAGTCTGCATGTGTTCCCTGCATTCATGTGGGATTCCTACAGGTGATCCAGTTTCCTCCCATGTTACAAAGACATGTGTCTGGACTGTATCTCCCTGGGCCTCCGCTGAAAATTGGCTTTGTTCCAAGTCAGACTTTCCCAGTTAATAAATGTTAAAATACAAAATAAAAATAAAATAAATAAAAATCTTCTGTTACAAAGTCCTTTCACTTAACCACTTAATCTTGGTTGCTGAATTAACTTAACAGAAGGTACAAATTCCAAAATACTGGCTGTTTTTTCCCTGTAAGAGTTGTGATTTTTACATAAAAAATATACATCATACAGTCAGTATATTAATAGAAAGAACACCCTAATGAAACAAACTAAACTATAACATTTTAATAAAACTTAGCTGGGAAGTGAGACAGTATGTTTCACATTAATATGCCATCTCTTTTCTTTCCATTCCACATAGTAACAGACCTTGCCTATTGAATCTATGATCTGATAATAGTGTACCATAAGCAGTGACATCACTTGCCTACACAAAGCTGGTGTCATCCCATTTAGTAATACTGGAACGGAGCAGATTTTCTCTGTCATCTGGGTTGGCTTTAACTGTATTAGTTAGAAATAGATAAAGTACTGCCAGGATAACTTATGGTTGGACAAAAACTGAATTCCTGAGCGTCATTTGCCAATAATTCAACCCGCTGTGAATCAGATCTCTTCTATATGGAATCACTGTCTGCAAGTTGTGCCAGTAGCCAGCAGTGATGTCCCTTTTGGGAGGATTTTCTCATTCTTTGTGCTGGCATGAATGTGGAGTTTGTATATGTAAGTTTGGCAGCGGGGGATAGCCCCTCCTGCAAAATAACACTTACAAAATAATTTTTTGTCTTTTTTTTTCAGGGAGTACAGCTTGAGGATATCTCTCCTCAATGGATTTAACTTCATCCCTATATTGTGGAAGCATCCTGGTAGGAAAGGCTGTCCTGTCTGAAAGCAAATAGCAACCTATGCTTGTCAAGAGAAGACTGCAAGTGCATATGTGTGTGTGTGTGTGTGTGTGTGTGTGTGTGTGTGTGTGTGTGTGTGTGTGTGTGTGTGTGTGTGTGTGTGCGTGTGTGTTGCATGCATGTGTGAACATAAGGAATTAGAGTGCAGTATTTATAAACCCCATGTTGTCAGACTTACTCTACTGAAATTTTCAGGTACTGAAATCTCAGATACAATACATACAAAAATCAGGAAAACAGGCAGTAGTTAACAGTCTTATTGTAAACAGTGGTGTGCCAAAATATTGCACTTGAGTCTTTCTTAAGTTATTTTGTTGCATAATTTTAATAAATGGTAATTTCCACTTTATTGATATTTATAGCAGAGTTTAAAACTGCAAAGAAAAGCTGTAGCTGAAATTGTTGGAGTGCACTTTTAAAAGAATGGTTGACAGAACTCTAGCATAATAAGTTGCAGTTAAGAACATTTTCATTTTTAAGTAATTTCAGTTTGAGAAATGATTATGAGTAATATTCAGCTCAGTTGCCATAGTAAGATTTCCAAAGCATATTTCTTTGCTTCAGCCATCTAAACTTTTATTCATTCATTATAAAAAGTTGATTAATCTGAAAAGGTTGATGTGTAACAAATGTGAAACTTCTGTGGGCAAGTGGTTCGTAGAAATAAACATCGATGAGTTAGTATTACAAACATGATCATGTGAAAAAACAACTGAACTGAAAGAAACTTGTAATATGCAGAATGTTACTTTTAGTAGCTTATATGAGTTTTACTTACTTTTGCTAATAAAAAATAAGTGGTTTACTTACTCACAGTAAGGTGAAAAGGGAAATGAAACGGTACAGTCATTTTATGAAAACGTGCAGCATTTTACAACCCTATGCACTCACACTCATTAATAAATATATTACATCCTAGAATACCTTACACTAAAGAAATAACTGTTTTTGGCAAAAAAAAGTCACTATTTCTCTGACACAACTTACTTTCAGTGCATAAGCTGTCCTTATGCCTCATATTTTCCTAACTTCTATGCTTTATACATCCGTATAGTGAGATCCAATCTTTTATCAACTCATGGCACCATTCCATCTTTTCCCACTCTATGCCAAATTACCAAATTTTCCATTTCTTCTCTGTCTGTTGCTCTCTAGCTCTCTAAATCTAGTTACCCATGTAAGTTGCCCATCCCCTCTTCCAGCCACTGGCTATAAAGATTATGCTGCAGAAACTCTCTGACCCTAATTTTCTTACTGTCTCATCTCATCTATGTGCTAATCTCACCTGCTGACCCACTACTAGCGCTAATGATTTTTTGATCACCTGCTTTATCTGCTTTGACTGTCTGCTTTATCTGCTTTGACTACCTTTATACTTCATTCGAGAGACTCCATAAAGAGAGTCCATCATTAGACTGTGTTGAAAGTTGTTCCAAACTGCCTTCTCCTCAGTGTCATCACCTGTTCTGTGACTGTGTCTGTGTGTTGTATGCATGTGTGAACATAAGGCATTAAATAGTGCAGTATTTATAAACCCCATGTTGTCAGACAATCTACTGAAATTTTCAGATACTGAAATCTCAGATACTATACATACAAAAATCAGGAAAATAGGCAGAAATTAACAATATTATTGTAAACAGCAGTGTGCCAAAATATTGCACTTGAGTCTTGAGTTATTTTGTTGCATAATGTTAATATATCGTAATTTCCACTTTATTGATATTTATAGCAGAATTTAAAACTACGAAGAAAAGCTGCAGCTGAAATTGAAGGTGTGCACTTTTAAAAGAATGGTTGACAGAACTCTAGTGTAATAAGTTGCAGTAAAGAACATTTTCATTTTTAAGTAATTTCAGTTTGAGAAATCATTATGAGTAATATGCAGGTTAGTTGCCATTGTAAGATTTCCAAAGTATATTTCTTTGCTTCAGACATCTAGACTTTTATTCATTCATTATAAAAACTTCATTTATCTAAAAAGGTTGATAAGCAATAAATGTGAAACATCTGTGGGCAAGTGGTTGGTAGAAATAAATATTGATGAGTTAGTATTACAAACATGATCATGTGAAAAATCAACTGAACTGAAAGAAACTTGTAATATGCAGAACATTACTTTTAGTAGCTTATATGAGTTTTACTTACTTTTGTTAATCAAAAAATAAGTGGTTTACTTACTCACAGTAAGGTGAAAAGGGGAAGGAAATGGTACAGTCATTTTATGAAAACGTGCAGCATTTTACAACCCTATGCACTCACACCCATTAATAAATATATTACATCCTATAGTACCTTAGACTATTTATACATCCGTATAGTGAGATCCAATCTTTTATCAACTCATGGCACCATTCCATCTTTTCCCCACTGTATGCCAAATTACCAAATTTTCCATTTTTTCTCTGACTGTTGCTCTCGAGCTCTCTAAATCTAGTTACCCATGTAAGTTGCCCATCCCTTCTTCCAGCCACTGGCTATGAAGATTATGCTGCAGAAACTCTCTGACCCTAATTTTAATACTGTCTCATCTCATATGTGTGCTAATCTCACCTGCTGACCCACTATTAGCACTAATGATTTTGATTTTTTGATCACCTGCTTTATCTGCTTTGACTACCTTTATACTTCATTCTAGAGATGCCATACAGAGAGTCCATCATTAGACTATTTTGAAAGTTGTTCCAGACTGCCTTCTCCTCAATGTCATTACTGTTCTTTGACATGTTCCAGACTAACTTCTCCTCAATGTCATCACCTGTTCTTTGATAAACATACTACAAATTGACATTCTTCTTTCTCATCCATTGCTCTGCTATACCCTCAGCCCCTACAGTCATCCTCCCTTCTCTGTTACAGTTATAATAGATTACAATCTTAAATATGATCAGCATATATTGCACACCAATAAATCTACAGACCAGAAACTAGGCTCCCTTTTTGGGAACAATGGATTCCTTATACTGCAAGAACTCTAGCCCCATCTTCTTACTGCCAACTCTCTTGTACTCAATTCCTATCCTAACAAACTTAAACAATCCTCAAAGAAAGAAACTTGCTTCCTGGTACAATAAAGTAGTTAAATTTGTCACCAGTCTCCCTCATAAGAATCATCATTGTCTTAGCTTAAATCAATTAAACTGGCTTGAACTACGCAACTACCTAATATATTCACAACTAACAAGAGCACATAAACTCATTCATCATCCAGAAAAATGCCTTACTGCAAAACTTATTACTGCTCTACTGTCCAGCAAGGGACTCCTGCTCTAGTAAGAAGTTCTTATTATTTATTAATAAGTCAAATAATGTTGCAGGAGACTCAGTCTACTCCCAATACATTGCTAAACTCTGTAATAGTATTACCACACAAACAAAACTCTCCGATAAACTCAGCAGTTTTAAACTACTGCTTAAACAACCCCTGGGATTCATGAAGCTTGCGCCATGTGCCGGAGTAGCATCGGCGATCTATTGCCAAATATGGCCATCAAGCAATTCAAGTAAGAGCTGTTTCCGCATGCACTACCAGTGTACGCCAGAGCTGCACAGCTCACGACGCTTGTATGCTAATTACCCCATGTACAGCAGTGTAGTATGCAAATGAAGGTATATAGCGATTCATGAAGTGGTGCAGGCATAGCATAAGCATGCAGAAATGTAAACCAAAAAAACGGTTTACATTTTTTCAAACAGAACATCGAAGCCATGAAAGCGGACCAAACTTACGTATTACAATGTTAACATATGCCAATGGCTAAATATACAGCCAATGGCATAATAAAACATGCACAACACATAAAAAATAACATTTAATGTCATGGCCACACTAACGCAAAGTACAACTGCAGTGCATGGGTGCGCAAATGGGAACACAAGGAAAATATATTTAGATGTCATAAAACTGCAATGCAACACAAGTCAAGATTTTGCCATAATAGTCAATGGTATGCATGCTACACCACAACCAAAGCGCAAGGGTTGCTAAGGGTCTGTGACAGTGTTCCATGCAGTAACTACAAATTAATAGTCAATGCCATGCAAATGAGTCAAGTAATACTGAATTGCAAACATCCCGCCGGTGTAAGGATGTACCACATGGCGCAGAGGTACAACACCAAGGAGTGGCCTGGAGGTAAACATGACATCATGAGAGGTGTGCACCACCATAGCTGTAAGCACATTGGAGCATTGGTAATCCAGGTTGCCTGTTGCTAAGCAAAGCCGCAGGATAGGGGTGTATACCTAGCCATAGCTATGCTTAACTGAGAGCACACAAGGTGACCGAAAGTGCATGTGAACGTAGATGAAAACGCGCTCAAAAGCTGGAAACCGATCGAGCGCGGCGCGCAACTTAGGTGAAATAGGAAGGTTATGGGAAGACAATAAGAAAATGCTGCAGCATGGTAATTGGAGTACAAATGAGTAATTAACACCTAGAAACTCACAGTGCCCCATAGACAACAGCTAACAAGGCTGCTAGCAGCAACCTGCAGAACAGGAAAGGGGAGGTGCCGTACAGCAAAGAAAAGAGAACTGTCACAGCAGAGCAAAGCAAACTTGTTGTAGATCAGCTACATAACACATTTCCCAATACAATCCTGGGTTGTGGAAGCACAAAACAAGAAAGGTGGCAGCTGGATGCATGCCCGACAATGAGAGGTGAATCTGGTTGAAAATAGAAGTAAAGGGCAATAGATGAATCACGGCAGACAAGCGTAAGTCAACACCAAAGGTCCCACAATAGCAGTACCTGCTGTAAAACCAATAATTAAGATACCCTGCAGCTGGAATATCACAAACACACCCAATTACACCAGCATCATCCATTGCACAATAGTATAAGTTGTGAAAGCCCCCCACACACACTTGTGTATTCCCAGACAGTCTGCACCATTGGTGTATACAGACGGGGAACTTTTAATATGTATATGTTAGGGGCTGCCATATCTTTGATTTACCAGCATGTGTTGGAGACTGACAGTGGTGTGGAGGATGATGCTGACAACCATCTCGGGCACTGGAGGAGGAGACGAGTGTTCAGACCCATGGTAACCTACCAGGGGCTACATGATCTGGAGATAGTAGAGGTTACAGGGTGGACAGGGACATCATACAGCAACTTGTTGAGCTGTGCTGGCCACGCCTCAGAGCCAGAAGTAACAGAGGTGTACCCATCCCAGTGGACACGAAGGTATGTGTAAGCTTGAGAATAAAAGCCACAGGTACCTTTCAAAGGCCAACTGGGGATATCATGGGGATCTCCCAGGCATCAGCGTCCAGGATACTCCACCAGTTCCTGGATGCCATGTTACCACATGCCAATGAGCACATACACTTCCCCCAAACACAGGAGGAGTTGCCCAGCAATATGCGTCTCTTCCACCATGTGGTGGACTACCCAGAGGTACTTGGTGCAATAGACTGCATGTACATACACATCAAGTCACCACCCGGTGAGCAGGGTAGGTGCTACATAAACCGCAAGGGATTCCCCTCCATCAACTGCCAGGTCATGTGCAATGCCTAGGGCATTATAATGGATGCGTGTGCCGGCAGTCCTGGAAGCTATCACGACTCCCACATCTGACATGCCTCACAGCTGTATCAGGTATTTGTCAGGGGGGACATCCCATATGGCCACCTGGTGGGGGATGCTGGCTATGCACTGGAACCCTGGATGATGGCACCCATCAGAGATGCACACACAGCCACACAAGAACACCATAATGAGGCACACGCAGAAACCAGAATCATCATAGAGCATGTGTTTGGGATGCTGAAATCATGGTTCCATTACTTGGACATATCTGGTGAAGCCTTGCAGTACTCTCCAGGAACTTGTGTCCACATCTGCGGAAACAGCTGCAGCAGGGATAGAATGGTGAACGCCCTCACAGCCCACCACCATTGCTAAGGGGCCCACAGGCACAGGGGGCTCAGACCATGAACACCCTGTGCTAGCCCCAGTAGGCAGACAGAAGTGGGCCCATTATGCCCATTCCTTGGCAAAGAGGGAACGGAAAGCACACACACTGATAGTGTAGGCACTCATGGACTGACACCCTTCCCCACCTACACACACAGCAAACATGGATGGCACACACACATGACCACCTGTAAATTGTCATGTATAGGTGGTCTACTGTGTGCATCCTACATAGGTAGCCCTCAACTATTATACACACAACTGCCATTGGCACAAGGTAAGTCAATACCTGAACAGTATATTAAGTTATCAGCATGTGTCCATACTGTATGTACAGGTTCATAGATGCATAGGTAGGTACATGGCCAACCGCTGAGGCCACTCATAAGCATAGACAAAACATGTCTGCTGTCACCACCCCATTGATCAACTAACTGTCCCTCTGTGGAGCAGAGCCACTTGTGGGATCCCAGGGGTGTAGCTACTGTTCACCACCCACTCTGCAAGGATTCCCTGGAGTGTTAGTGAGGGGTTTTGTATAATGTAATCAGGGATGTGTCTCCAAATAATAGGGAGTATCTCTGACAGGAATCTTCACAGATGTGTACATGCTACATAGTGTACATTAAACACAGCTTGCATACATAGGTAGTTCTCCACAGAATAATAAACATGTGGAACGCACAACCACTGAAATGTGCATTCATCACCCTTGCACTACCAGTGCCTGCTCTGAGAGGTAAGATATCACTGCCAGGATTAGAACACACAACCATGTACACATTCATCACAATAACATACTACTAAGCTACCTGAGATGTACCAATGGCAGTCGTGTATACTGACAGGTTAAAACACAAAAGGTAGGAATGTGTTGAAATAGGACAAACTGGCATGTACACAATGAAATGTGTATGTTATATATATATATATATATATATATATATATATATATATATATATATATATATATATAAAGAGAGAGAGAGGGAGAGAAAGAGAGATATGTCGAAATACATATATATGTAGATATATAGATAGGTTAACAACATCTACATAACCATGGAGGTACATATAAATGGGATACCTACCACATACTGACTGCTTTACATACTGACACACGTAATCCCGAGGCTTAAGATCCGAAAGAACAAAGTACTGAAACACCAGATGTGCGAGGTGTAATCTCACAATGTTAATGGGCAGTTAGTCAGTGCTTCTGGTATTGCGGTTTAGGTAGGTTACTGTGTGTACATGTGTTTCTTAGGGCTGTAGTGTGTGTAAGTGTGTGTTCTGTGTGTGGTGTGTGGTGTGTGTTGTTGGGGGACTGTAATGTGTGGTTGTGGGTTAGCTTTGTGTGTCTGTTTGCATGACCTAGGATGTAGAATATTAAAGTAGTGGGTGGTGTGTGGGGCACAGACACCTACATGGGGTGTGTAGGGGGACTTGGCCACGTGCTCATACGTAGTGCAGGATGGTTTGTTTGGATGTGTTGGGTAGCAGTGTGTCTATGTGTGCATGGGTGTGTTTCATGTTTGTGTTACCTTCGCAAGTTACTGTTGATGTCGGTAATGTGGGGTATGGGAGTCTGTTTCCGGGACTGTGTGCGTTGGAACACTGTGGTTTCGGAATTCCGTAGGTCTCCCGTATACAGCAGTTGAAGTGTTCACATAGGTGTATAACATAGACCATAGCAATCGCACATTCATCCACTACCAACCTTTATGAGCAAAGGATATGGAGAGTATATGCCTCTACACCATTACAAATATGTGCTATGGACATGAGCCAATGATAGTGTTACCACCTGCTCCACTTTGCGAGGGACACTCCCCCTTTGGGCGGTTGTGTCCTGACCAAATATATTAAATGTGGCAAATGTCCTGGGATTGTAGGACAGAATTATGTCCTATATGTACTATAATAGCTGCATACAATAGTTATTTCTGTATCTAAACTACCTACATGGTACAGGAAACAGGATAAGCTACTAAACTGCTACAAGAATAAGCTTATAAATGGGCAAGAAAGGAAATTTCTATCTCTTGTACTGACCATGGGTTTTTGTCGGCCTGTAAAATCAGATGTGTGTCCTGAAAAGGACCCACTATGGACATATGAAAAGGTGGCAACCCTAGCCAAAGAGGGTCAGTCACTAACACAGCTACGATGACTGCAAATACCTATGATGGAAATACACCGCTGTCATGTAGCAACACGTTATTACATTCAGATGTATTACTGAAGAGATTCAAGGACTAACATCACCTGCATGCTATACAGGAACCACATATCAGTGCCTTAATGAATCAGCCTGCAAATACCATTGTAGTACTCCACAAAAGGATAGGTGTTCATATAGGGAAGGAACCCTCACTCACATAGCGATTATGTATAAAAGCAATTCCTACACACCTGCATTTGCTATGCACACCCACCATCACCCCCACACCCAAACATATTACAATACAAACTGTAATAACATCACAAATCATTCACACACTGTACGACATCTGCAGAAGCCTTAACATACCTTGTCAGAGACACACTAACATGGCCCAACGTGAAATAGCAGCTGTTATACAGTGGAACAGCTGCTGATGCAATAGGGTTTGTTTGCACTAATCCCGTTTCAGAGGGTTGTGCTTACACCGGGATGTGTTAGCAATTAGTGAGTAACAGCACAGTATGCTACACTTGTACACCAAATCAAGGATGTCTTGTGAGCACACTGTACACAACATAGCAGTTCATGCATAGCCATACAGCCTTGAGCTGGCCAAACATCCTTGCTAGACTTAAACATCTGCATAAGTATCAGGTACAAACAAACATAAGTAGCACTGTTCCGAAATATAACAGCTGTACTCACATGTAGAACTAAATCATCTAGCCATTACACACAGTCCACGGGAGTCATGAATTTAATCTGTGTGTCTCCATATAGCTGTTGAAATATATCACAATAACACATCTAGGCCGTCCCCCTTGAAAGTAAGGCAAACGGACAACCCCTAAAAGGAGTACTCACTTATACACCACTGTTGCCATGGTATCGGCTAATGGAGTAGCTGCACAGCTAATGTGCATCCAGTTAACTACTTTGGAACAGCAATTGGTGGACAGGATACCACATGTTACCAATATGTACCTAGAAAAGGATATGTCATCACACATTCAAACCATCCGTATATACCAGCGAAACATTACAAATAACATTGAAACACAAACCAAAAAGGATTGAATCAACTGTAAACGATACATCAGGTTACTAATAAGGTATGTAGAACAGTCAGTATGTCTGTGTATGTAGTACTATTCTGTAGTATTTAAAGTGCACACAATCCATATAGTGGAAACAGTTATCTTGTAGTGATATATTGTTGAGCATAGTCATGCTTGTAGTATTTGTGTGTACTGCTGTAGGTCACAAGGCAAACACCGTATACACCACAAGGGATGCTATATAAGGGCTTTGAACAGAAATATTCCTCACCAGCCGATGTCAGTGGCAGGGTTGGTCAAACAAGTATGTGCTATAACAGGGGATAGTATATGTTGATATATTGTAACTGTAGTCATATGTATGGGTGTTATACAGAGAATAACATGTGGAAGGTTGGGCCACTGTGCAAGTATGTTTTGCATTGTGGGATATTGTGCCAATAACTGTGTAATGTACAGTATTGTAGGCAGATATATATTACAAGCTACATAGCATTACTGTAATGGTAGGCAAACATTAGTTATGTCAATCGGCATTTACAATACACAATAACAGGATACATATGTCTTTTAGTGAGCCGACACTTTATAAGCATGATAGCAAAGTAAAATAGAAGAGAAATTTAACTATCCATGCACATAAGACATGTAATATGTGCATAGGTAGGTACTAGGCTGTTTTACCAAGGGTGTCTGTAAGCCTAGCTAGTGTGTGTTGTCTTTCGCCACCCCCATAGGTTGGTTCCCTATGCCTATGAAAGGCAGATCCAATAGTTCCCTGTGCCTCTGTCCAGCAGAGCCACTGCAGTGATCCCCGGGTACATGTCTGTCTCCCATCCACATGGCAATGTTTCCCTTGAAGAGTGCTCATGAGGGGCCCTGCCTGATTTACATTGGAATCACGTTCCAAGCACAGGGAGTGTCTGGGTCAGGAATCTATCCATTCAGCACATCCTACTCATTGCTGTGGTTAGGTGTATATCCCTAGAGCATGTGGCTCTCAGGGGCTTCTGTTTAAGTGGAGCATATCCAGCAATACAGGGTTGGACATGGGCCTTATATGTCAAGCAGAGATCACCTGTGAGTATGCGGTATGCAACTGAGTACAGCTGGACTTTCGTAGGTTGGGCTGCATAGGTCATCTGTTTGAGGTCAGTAATCCTCTTGGTGTGGTACTGGTGTGGTCTCCCAAGCTGTTGCAGTTGTCTTGTAAGGTATATCCCAAATGGGGTGTTGTATCCATTAATAGGTCTGATATGACATGTGTAGAGTCACAATGGCCCCTCTGATTTGGATGCAAATCCATTAGAGATTAGGGGGCCATGTAGAAGGATATTCTAACCACCTTGTCATTATGGGTATTGAAGGAGAGATTGCTATCTACTGGTGTTTCCGGATCCTGTAATACCTTCTTTGTATGTAGGGGACTAGCACCTGTGTGGTAGTCCGCGGGTAATTAGTTATATCCAAAGGGGATGACTATGCACTTTAAGGCATTCAGTTTGACGCCATGATATTAACACCAGGTATCTGTGTCAGTGCGACCCTTCCAGGGGGTGTCTGTAACAGCTGGGGAAACAATTATGTCCCCTAGTTTGCAGTCATCTGCAAACCTTTTCAGCCAAAGCCCTCCTGTGCTTGTCTGTATGTCAGAGAAGTATATACCGAACATGAGGGGTCCTAGGACTGAGCCCTGGGGGACGGTAGTTGTAACTGGTATACAGTCGGACCTAGGGTATGCAACTCCTATTGTGTGTGTTCTGTCCGTGAGCCACTTTGCAAACCATCACATGACGTAAGGGTTAATGTTCAGGCAGATGGGTATGTTGATAATACCAGAAGGAGGAATGGTGTTGAAAGCCTATAAGAGATCTAGGTAGGCTGTGTGGACCTCCTTACCCTCATCTAATGCCTTGGTAACTGTCTGTAAGAAGCCCACCAGGTTTAGGAGGCATGGTCTGCCCTTAACAATGCCAAACAGGGAGGGGTCAAATGTTGGGAGGTACCCAATGTCTCTGACAATGATCCATGATGTGCACCATAGCCTTGCAGACCAGGCTAGCCAGGCCTATAGGGAAATAGGTCCCGTGGTCTGTTGTGGTGCCACCTTTGTGGAGTGGGATAACTGTTGCTGTGTGCCATTCAGGGGGCACTATGCCCGATGTGAGGCTATAACTGAACATGGTGCGTAGGTGAGAAGACAGTATGATCCGAAATTCATGTAAAACACAGCCTGGGATGTTGTCCAGTCCCATGGATGCTGTGATATTGCCTTCAGAGTGTGCAGTTTTGAGAGGGATCTGCCAAGATGTTGCCAATATCCACTGTTTCTGAAATGTTCGTGCCTTTGTGCTGTAACTCAGAGCAGATCTGGTTGTTGACATTGAGGCTCTGTGGTTGTTGTTGGTATTAGTTGCGCTAAAGTTTTTGTAGCTATCTTTGGAGGGTCGTATAAGGGATCTCACCTTCTTACTGAGGCTGGCCAGGGATCTCCTCCATATATGGTATTGTACTCTCGTTTGCAACAGTGTCTTCCTCCTGTAGTACAATATGTTTATGGCAGGGGACCACCAGATTGGTTTAGTTAATTATGAGTATAGCGTCCTGGTTCTGTTTGGGATAGCACAAGCCATGCACGCCTGTAAGTGCTTATAGAGTGTATTTGTGTAGGATTCAGCAGTTGTAACAGTATTGTCCATCTACATGGGTGTCATGACGTCCACCACATCTGCCTTAAGAAGCATGTAGTTGGCCTTGTAGACATATTATACTGTGGTTCGCTTAATGAGGGGGTAGGTGCGGGATGTGGATATCAACGGTGTTCAGCACATGGTCTGATCGGACCAACGAGGAGTTGGCTTCACGTGTGGAGTACCAGTCACTCATGTTGGTAATGACTAGGTGTAGGATATTGTCGCCCCTGGTGGGTGTGTGGATATGTTGAGTCAGGGCATTGGTGTTTATAAATTCCAGAAACCATTGAGCTAATGTGTTGGTACACAGGTATTTTTCCTGGTTAATGGTGGGGGTAGATACAGTGAGGCTTATGTGATGAGTGTGGTGTTGTGCGACTGTGTACCTTCTCCACATGACAGTCAGGCTCAGGCTTGGTTGGAGAGATATTTACCTCCAGTTTGGCTAGATGAGTGCATCTCTCACAGGTTGTAGTGTTGGGTGGTAGGCAGAGAGGCTTGTCTGTGTACATGAGGCAATGTGTACATTGCCTCAAGATGTCCAGATTCATCAGATAGACAGGTGAGAACACTGGCAGTTGACTCTTGCACATGCCTGAATATAGAACTACATTCACCTAGATAAGTGAGGAAAATGAGTACAACAGCTACATTACTATAAGCAAGTGAGAAAAGTATGTACAAAACCTATTCACCCTTACCTGTAGGTGATGTGGAAGATTGAGTGCTATAGAAATCATTAGCTTATGTACTGTTTACATGTCCTGAAAAAGTGCTTAGCATGCATAAGCAATCCAGATAGGGTCTTGGATAATATAAAAACATGGCCCCATCCCCCCAACAGGTACACAAGCATATATCCATGTACACCACAGGGCCCCTGTACCCACAACTATGCAGGTACAAGCTGCACTCAGTCTGGATGGGACCTGCCCACATCACAGGTTGTATCATACACATATGGCAAAACAAGATGCTCTCCACGTACACATCATGTAAAACATAGCTCCATGTCAGGTTGTGTACACACTGAATGGTGCAGACCAACAGGTATCACAACCCAACAAAGGGGGAGACACCACTGATAATGGGAAGTAGTGCACTACTACCCTGCTGAGTCTGGTCTGGAAGGCCATGAACATTGATCACTTAAGTGATGTCAGCAGTACAGATGTAGATGACAGTATGGTTGATGTCACACTGCATATCATAACCTTGCCAGGTCATACAACATCATCACCCAAACTGTGTACCACCTACACTCTGTATACTAGATGTACATTCCTATGTCACAGGAGTGTTTAGCAACAGGACTGCTGGCAGAAACAACACTACAGAAGGTGTCTGAATAATACGTGATCATCACACCAGTGGTATCTACAGTATGTCAGGGTTAATGAATTCTATTCCCCCTCATTGTAGTCCATACCTCACAGACAAACAGAAGGCATCTGCCTATTGAAGTATGCAAATGACTATGACCTAGGAGCAATAGCTGACTCGCATTGTCACCCCTATGTTAATAACCCTGTACTCATGAACTACCACCTAGGCAGCAGTCATCATAATGGACACTTGTGTGTGAGGGATGCAGCTGGGCAGTTGTCTTTCCTGTGATAGCTAGGTCACCACATCCATCAAGGAGTCATATGTGGCAACCCTAATAATAATAAGGTGAATATAGAAATCACTGTCCAGCCATACAGACCACTCAAATGACCCATATCAGATCAGATATTTCCTTTAAGGGGTATTGGTCATGTGCAGATGGCCTACACCAGCCTTCCCATTCCCAATCTCCACACTGCAGGATGATCCATACCCTGAATAAATCCATGTACAACCCAGTGATGTTGGACATGCTGCATGTACTCATCCTGATCTCGAACACATACTTCATGGACATCCACCTACCACATGCTGGACAGATCCTTGTCCCATACACTTGACATAGTCCTGCCATACTATGCATTCCTGTCTGTCAAAGCTGCACATCACTCCCCTCTCAGACATGGTGTGATGACCGCATGGTAACACATGGTATATGTATCATTAACCCTGTGGATCAGTAATGTGGCACTGCTCCATCTGGCCCCACAAACTCACCTGTCGACTATTTCCAGGTAACCTTTCATCCTAGATGCATACATGGCCCATGGCATATAGCCCACTAGTTGACTTTGACTGTAGTTGATATCCATCTCTGCAAATACCATCTGGCTAGCCAGTGTCCATGTGTATCACATGTGCAACACAGGTGATACATGGCAGGATGTTGAATCGCTGTACAGTGCCGTGTAGATGTATATGGCAGAACATATACATGTAAAACCTTATGTGAGCATGTCTGCAGGGTCACAGGTCATGTCTGTTAAGGCAGTGTAAGTCCTTATATGTGACATATTCACTGCATCAAGGTCGACTGCATTAATGTGGACACATCCAGCCATGTGCTGATAGGTAGGAACACTAGTACAGGCAAACAGACATGCCCACATCAAGACATCAACCACATGGAGTGTGAGGAATGTAATCAGGTGACACACACACACATATATGGTGATAATATCCACTCAACATTGAGTGTCACATGTGTGTGACGCAAACACGTCAATGTGATGTAGGTTTGCAAATACAACTATTTAAACTGAAGTAATACAATACACATGTATGCCACATGCAAGGCTTTACACGCTTGGAGGATGAGGCCCTCATCCCATACCTACTCAATAATCACGACATCCTGTTCAGCTATGTGTCACAGGATGCACAGCAGCGGGATGCCCTGTGGATGGAACTTTGCAGGAGGGTTAATGATGTGGGTGGCCACAACTGCACATATCAACAGGTGTGCAGACACTGTACAGACCTCATTAGATGGGCGAAACAGCATGCAAATGCAATCACCAGGGAACAAGGTGCAACAGGTGGTGAACCATCAACCCAGCCCCCACTCACACATACCGAGGAGCTACTGGCCAACCTGGGGACACCTGCAGAACCACATCCACAAGCCTTAGCTGATATTGTGGAGGTGGGTGTCTCTCAACCACTGAGCCTGGAGTTGTCTGGTTAGTCAGTACTGCACCTATAACAACTATATTCCATATAGCTGCATGTGTCACTGTACAATATGTAATGTAACATCATATGCAAGGCATGTATACACACATGCCGCATACTATAGTATGCTACTCTGTGTATGTACACATGTGAATACACCATAGTATAGTCTAATGTACTGGTGTATGTGTTATGCACATTGCTCCCTGTAGCCTTTATACAGGGGTGGATTATGCTCATACTGCTGTGTTACTCCTATTTAGGTACCTCTGGCATTCCACGGTGACAGCAGCCCGTTGCAGGTGAGAGTGTTATTATTTATCAGGAATCGTAATGCACAAATCTATCTGCAATGTGGCCATTCACAACATTTACACATAATGTATGGTTCTGTCACAATATACAGGTCGGACTTGCAATGCATCACAATGACTATCCATGTGCCACACTTGCAAACTATGTGAATCATCTCACCTACATGAATCCTCACAAACGTTATTGTCAGATGTGTTGACAGCTGTGCATACAATGGTGGAGGTGCTGTTCACTTTAGGAATGTACAACAGATCTGATCTACACATGTGGTGGAATACAAACAGTACTACATAGTGGGCTGGATTATGGCCAGCACACAGGTTTCACCGGTGTGGATCACAGCCCTGCTATGAATGTCACACAATGTGATGTGCTATCTTGACATGTCCATGACATCAATTGGCCTGGCTGCTACACTGCCTACCTAACCTGAAAACATATCCCACATACCACCCTTTATCTGCATAACCATGTTGTCAGTGGAGTATATATGTCATATGGGACAACACAGACATGTGAAATAAATGCCCATCACTATAATTTGACAACACATGTACACACATGGCCATGGAGGATGGCCAGAGACATGGAGCAACACACACACTAGAAGTGTTGTGCTTGTGTGTACACCCTGTCGTACAATGGCTACACATGGTTCAGCCATGGCCTTTATATAATGGTCATAATGTAGATGTGGAATGCTAAACATCCTACAGGCCTGTGCACATCTTGTGTAGGCATAACATCAATCCACCACATAGGATGTGTTGAACATCTTGAGGGTGTTGCAACATGACAGCTGTTACCTGTACAGTATCCACATCAGGCCACAGACACAGTACATGCCCGTTGCTGGTGATGGACATAAATGCCATACTAGCTCCTCGTGTGTGTGTGTGTGTGTGTGTGTGTGTGTGGTACACAGATGTCATGTGGGACATGGTGTACCAACGCGTTCGCCATGTCTGCCCATAGTTGCCAGGCTGCAGCAATATGGTTGCAGATGTGCTGGGGTGTCATCCGTATACCCATCAGTGACCTGTTTCACAACTTCCACATCATGGTTTAGTGTGTATACACCTCAGTGACGTGGGTCACATTCCACAGTATATATGTATTGTATCTGAACACAGTCATGGCTATGAACCCTGTCTGTAACTCACACTGTATAGCACTAGAGACTCCTCATGATTCCCTGCAATGGCCATGCACATCAGCTAAATTTGCTGTATATCTATAGGGTGGACAGACAACACTGAATTGGTACACCATTGCCCCACTGTATATTCGACAGGACACCATTGTGTTAAACATGTATGCATGTCATTGCACACGTCAGCAAATCACATGTCATACTACATGTGATTATCAAGGTCATATGGCACACATCAGGCAGGTGTACTGTTAACATGTGCTGGTCCACATGGTGCAACACAGTGGTGTATGCTAACCACTACTATGATTGTGTAATTTGCATGCCATCTGCTATCACACATGCATGCTGTGTGCAACCTAGGGATGTATGATAACTACCACTATTATTGTCTGCGTTGCATGCCGTCTGCCATATCACATGCATGTTACATGCCTTCTGTCATATCACATGCATGTGTGTGTGTCTATTGTATAGCTTGTAATGTACAGTTCTTGTCTGCCCTCACAGGTGATGTAGGTGCATTGCCCTCCTGTGGTATATCAGATGTTAGAGACTCTAGCAGTGATGATGAACATATGATTGGGTCACAGGCAGAGTTGTCAGGGGCTGAAACTGTGCCATTGGTTGCCATTCCATCTATATCCACCTCATCCCCGCACACAAATCCCATACCTGCACATACCCCATCACCAGTGGCCATAGAGAAAGGACAGTTGGCACGTGGTAGCTTGGAACAGGAAAGTGTGGGGGCTATGGAAGGTGTGCCTGCATACCATGGTGTCAGCCAAACTACTGGTGGTGCCCTACATAGGTACGTAGCCAGTGCTGCTCGTAGGAGGACTTCTGGCCAACATGCTCCTGCACAACAGAGCACAGCAGCTGGCGTTACCAGATGCATGTTTCAGGTTGTAATGGATGCACAGGCATGTGCTGAATGGTGCAACAAAGAAGATCAGAGGCTATAGAGGGCTGCTGTCCATTCTTTAAACAACAGCATCCAGGCAATGGTAAATGCTCAACAGCAGATTGCTAATGCTTTGGATAGACAGTTGGGTGACATGGTTGGAGTCCTTGACCATGGCATGACAATCCGTGAGCGTGAGCTGTCTGTGTTTGAACATCTGGTAGGAGTGAGGCATCGGGCATGTGGACATAGGCCTGCTACATCATCTGTGTCAGGTCTACGTGTATGAGCTACCTCACATTCCCGCTCCCATAGTGGTGGTAGCAGCAGCAGTGCATCTGGTGCTGTGCTGTCCACACCACGACACAGCAGGCCACATGCACATGGCCCAGGATGGCCCCAACAGGGACATGGTTCCAGTGGACTAGTGACATCACAATCTACACCTCTGTCTTGTAGTGCCCGTACAACCCCTGGCAGGCACAGGTCACATGTCCATGGCCAGACACTGTGAACAGTAAGACCTCGACTGTACAGTCTGCAGCTGTCAATAATACCCATGTGTAGGCCAGACAAATGGAATAACTGTTTGCAGACATACACTCACACACTGGACACATATGTAGAGTACCGCAACATACACATGCATAACATCCACACACGTCCAATTAGATCAAAGGCCCAAACCCACACACATGATTGCATCTAATGGTGCAGCCTAGGTCTCTGGCAAACATTAACACCCTGTGCATATGATGATGCCTGTGCCACATCCCTGACATCCACACCATCAGTGCAGGGACATGCTCATATGGTCTGATGCACAGGGTGAACAGACTAGGATGATATATGTAGTTTACAAATGTTGAGGACTGTTGACAGTCAACAGATATACCATGTAGTACAGGTGTACAATACTGTTAACAGTATATGTCTTGTGTAACAACAGTAAATGCATGTTGGTCAAGTTGTTCTGCTATCCTTCTTCAGGTATAATTGCATGTGCTGGTGGATGTCAGTGTTTGCAGTTAAGTGTCCCATATGTCAATGTGGACTACTCACAGGTATGTATGAATATACCAGCATGCACCGTGTAGCTGCCACATACCAGTGAGAATGTCCCACGTTACAAACACGTCTACTGTTCCAAGAGCATGATAGCTGTGTATTAAGCTACTGTGGCCACAGACATGACACCCACAAAGGGTGACATCACAGGTACAGTTGCATGGAGTGGTGAGGTAAGAGAGTGGTCTAGCTGATTACAAGGGTAGAGGCCAGTGGGAAGTGTGATGCCTCAATGGGAATCAGTAATACACGTTCCCATGACAGGATGCCAACACACAACTGCACCCACCCACTTAGGTATTGACACACATGTATTCAGTGACACTCTAACACACACACACACACACACACACACACACACACACACACACACACACACACACACACACACACACACACACTCACGGCTTCACCGACACAGTAACACACACTCGCACACAGTTGCTACTGGTGTGCTGAGGACACCTGCCTATGTGCAAATCATCATTACAGTACTGTGCACCTACATGACGCGCCACAGAGAATACACATGTACAGGTAGTCAGTACGGCCTAAGATCAGGGACATCAACATGGATAGTTGAATGCATCGCCTGGATGGTGGGAAGGGTCCCATCAGTACAGTATGGTAACATACATCCTCACCCCAGAGACCAGTCAGCCCTACATACACACACTGTGGCATTCAGTAATTAATACACCTATGTCATGCACATACAGATACCTCACATGTGTGAGATACACGCCCCTGCCTATGTCCTGCTTTATACATTGCAGTTTCTACAGATGTGTACACTAGCGTACAGGAGAATGAGTAACAATTGAGATATATCCCCCACAATATGTGACAAATATGGACACACATGCAACCACACATGCCAGTACTATGAATCTCAGACCTGCCTAGCTCATGTTATGTATGTCAGACGTACAGCAGTATTGCATGTTTTACAAACTGTACTGACACTTCCTGTGCCAACAGTACTGATATATGCACTAGCGACGTCATATCTATTAACAGGTGTCAAGTGATTTACCTTCGCTATCACCCTGACCGCTGTCTAAGTTGTGTGCTATGTCCTTCAATTAACAAAACCATTGCTTACCAGTTACACAGGGTATTGTAGGACCGCTTGTGACACACCTGTGAGCTGTCCACAGCAAACATCCATCTGCCCCACCACTTAGTTATTTCAACACATCTGTTCATACCTGTGGTACCTCTTTCTGCACATTCAGCATATCACCATATATAGTTGGCAATGTTGAGGCTGCATTGCAGCTGCATGATGTACTAGGATACATGCCACCTGCATATATCAGCAACTGCACACGCATGTTATCTGAACGCACAATACTACGTGTACAGGAGTGTAGGTCCTACAATCCTGACATTTGGTCATGTTTGTAGGCATTGCAATTGGCGGATATGTGTAATAACATACATGACACATGGACCGTTGTATAATATGATAGGTGACCAGTACAGAGGCGATGTTACCTCTGTCAACATTGATATCACACCTTATGTACTGTTAGCATTCAGCAGCCATGGACCTACATTCCATGTGCATGTGTGTAATGGCTGTAGCCACCTGTTTGCACAAAGGACTATAACAGCTATGCTATTTACAGGTATGTTGTGTGTGTGGCATGTACATACCCAGGGCAGGTACATGTATGTCATATCCATACATGAAGGCGTGTACTGGTGTACAGCAACAGACATCTGTTAATGGTGGACTGTACTGAGGTCCCTTGGTATGTGTACAGCTGACCTGGTCACAGACAGTGGTATCATTGCATTGCATAACACATGATGGAACTATGTCAGTACATGTGTACTGTCTACAGTTGATGTAGAGCTTAGTACAGTACACAGGTCAAGGGTCACATGGTGGTGTACTCTTCTATGTCATACAACATGTATGGTTGCATGTTGGTGGTCTGAGGGCATGGTGGTGTCTGAAGTTTACATCCTAGAATGCAGCATGTGACACTGTGCCCTGCACATGGCTCATCTGTGATGCCTTTCATGGGGGGACCGGTCAGTACATGTGAGTGGCCTTTATGTATGTGGGTACACCACCTGGAGTGGTCCGTACCTGTGTTATGGCCCACATGTCTGGTTCTGAGGTATATGGTGGTAGTGCTAGGTTCTGGGGTATATGGTGGTAGTGCTATTGTGCAATACAGAGACATCATCCAGGTGTTCCTCACTGCACAGATGTCAGTACTCCCCATTGTTGGATCTACAGTGGCCAGCTGTGAATATGGACGCTACACATCTAGCACTGGTTAGCATAAATAAACAATGCAGTTGTCCTGTAGGTGGGAGTTAACTTGTGTTTAGGACATTTGCCTTGGAATGGCACTGTGTGGGCAGATGCGACTTGGGTAATATCCACACTCCCTTGTATCATGGATGCATGTGATATGTGTCAAAGGCCTGCCTACTGTCAGCCATGTCATCCCAGAATGACAGCTGATTTGTCAAATATATGTAGAGCAGTGTTCCTGCTAACAATGACAACTACCAACACCAGAGCCCATTACAATGTGTTATTTACATCTACCTGTAATAGCATGGCCACTGTGGCCCTCCGTGTTTAGCATCAGAGTGCATCCCAGTCAGCCCTGTGCTACTAGGAGTATGAGCATGCCCAGTATATCCTTGTGTAGATAGACACACAGTAGTGCATTCCAACCAGCCCTGTGCTACTAAGTGTGTGAGCATGCCCCTGTGCTACTAAGTGTATGAGCATGCCCAGTATAACCTTGTGTAGATGGACACAGTGCATTCCAAATAGCCCTGTGCAACAAAGTGTGTGAGCATGCCCAGTGACACCTTGTGTTGGCTATGTGCCTCTGTGTATGGGCATGGCCATTGTAACCCTGCATAGTGGTAGTAGTCGTCCATTCCACAGATGGGTATACTCCAGGTCAGGATGGATTCATACATTAAACACACAGGTTCACAGGTATGTACATCTTAACTGTCAGCATCCCTGTTGATGTCCACATTCCCAGATGGTCATAATGACAGTCTTGACATGTGTAGTCTGTGTGGCGCGATACGTATATATGTAGTATTGTAATAGTAATCAGTAAATAGGCAGGTGTTCCGTACCCGACACTGGCGTGTGTGTGTATGTTTGTCCCCGTTTGCCGGTGGACTCTAAATTGCTTTTAGACTGGCCACACTCCATACATTTCTTATACCCACTGTTAGCAAGGCCGATGATGTCACCCATCTACAAATACACCTCTGGGAGGGCTGTGTCTCAATAATCTTGGTAGCGTGTTCTGTAACTGCATAATGCTGTAGTGTAATAAAGTAGTTAGGTCAATGTACTACTCCCACACTTGCCGTTTGTGTGTGTCTCTCCCCGTTTGCCTGAGAACTGAATAATACATTTATACTGCTCACACTCCATAAATTTCTTATACCCACCGTTAGCAAGGCCGATGATGTCACCCATCTACAAATACACCTCTGGGAGTGCTGTTCCCCAGTAATCTCAGTAGCTCATTCTGTAACTGCATAATACTATAGCGTAATAAGGTAATTAGGTCAGTGTTCTAATCCCAGCCATGCCAACTTTGTGTGTGTCTCCTTCTGCCTGGAGACAGAATAATGCTTTTAGACTGCTCACACTCCATACAATCCCTATCGCCATCTTTGCCAATGCTGATGATGTCACCCACCTAGAAGTACACCTCTGGGAGTACTGTGTCCCAGTAATCTTGATAGTGCATTCTGTAATGACATAATGCTGCAGTGTGATAAGGTAGCTAGGTCAGTATTCTAATCACAGCCATGCCAACTGTTTGTGTGTGTCTCTGTCTGCCTGAGGACAGAATAATGCTTTTAGACTGCTCACACTCCATACAATCCCTACCGCCATCTTTGCCAATGCTGATGATGTCACCCACATAGAAGTACACCTCTGGGAGTGATGTGTCCCAATAATCTAGGTAGCGCATTCTGTAACTGTGTAATGCTATAGTGTGAAACGTTCATTAGGTCAGTGCTCTGATCCCAGCCATGCCAAGTGTTTGTGTGTGTGTGTTGCCGTCTGCCTGGAGACCGAATAATGCTTTTAGACTGCTCACACTCCATATAATCCCTATCGCCGTCTTTGCCAGTGTTGATGATGTCACCCACCTAGAAGTACACCTCTGGGAGTAATGTGTCCCAGTAATCTCAGTAGTGCGTTCTATAACTGCATAATGCTGTAGTTTGATAAAGTAGTTAGGTCGGTGTTCTAATCTCAACCATACCAACTGTGTATGTGTGTCTCTGTCTGCCTGGGTACCAAATAATGCTTTTAGACTGCTCACACTCCATACAATCCCTATCGGTGACTTTGCCATTGCTGATGATGTCACCCACCTAGAAGTACACCTCTGGAAGTGCTGTGGCCCAGTAATCTTGGTAGCACATTCTGTAACTGCTTAATGCTGTAGTGTGATAAGGTAGCTATGTCAGTGTTCTAATCCCAGCCATGCTAACTGTGTGTGTGTGTCTCCATCTGCCTGGAGACAGAATAATGCTTTTAGACTGATCACACTCCATACAATCCCTATTCCCGTCTTTGCCAATGCCGATGATGTCATCCACCTAAAAGTACACCTCTGGGAGTGATGTGTCCCAGTAATCGCGGTAGCATGTTCTGTAACTGCGTAATGCTGTACTGTAGTTAGGTGGGTGTTCTAATCCCAGCCATGCTGTCTGTGTGTGTGTGTGTGTGTGTGTGTGTGTGTGTCTCTATCTGCCTGGGGACAGAAAAATGCTTTTAGACTGCTCACACTCCACACAATCCCTATCGGTGACTTTGCCATTGCTGATGATGTCACCCACCTAAAAGTACACCTCTGGAAGTGCTGTGTCCTAGTAATTGTGGTAGCGCGTTCTGTAACTGTGTAATGCTGTAGTGTGCTGAGGTAGTTAGGTCAGTGTTCTAATCCCAGCCATGTTGTGTATGTCTCCGTCTGTCTGGGGACAGAATAATGCTTTTAGACTGCTTACACTACACACAATCCCTGTCACCGATTTTCCCATTGCTGATGATGTCACCCACCTAGAAATACACTTCTGGGAGTGATGTGCCCCCTTAATCTCAGTAGTGCATTCTGTAACTGCATAATGCTGTAGTGTGATAGAATAGACAGGTAGGTGTTCTATTCTACGGCATGACAGGTGTGTGTGTTTGATGGTCATATCCTATGTGTTGGTGTCTGTGAGTGGCTAGCTACTGGATGTACTGAGGAGTGTGTTTTGTTGTTTTCCTGTATAGTGGCCATAAATGTCACAATCAGCCAAGAGACTGGGTTGGCAAGATATACACATACATTCGGCAATAGGTCTGGTGAGTAATGTCAGCAGCCCTAAACTTACCCTTAATACAGTCTGAACCCGTGTGATGCACAGAAACACACTTGCCTTGATATTAACACCAGTACATAATGCAGGAGGCACATGTGGTTTCCTTTTCATTCTTATCTAATGCTTTGGTGTCATGTGGTCCGCTGTAGAGATATATATTCTATATCTACGTATGTGTGTGTATATATATATATATATATATATATATATATATATATGGACATTAGCACACATAAATGTACATAATGGAATGCCTGTGCTGGATGATCTGTACATGATAACCTCAGATGTATGTATGTCTGCCATGGCTTAGTGGTAAAGCACATCATCTGTGGTGTGCAGGGTCCCGGTATTGAGCCATGCAGAGGCTGGTTGTTTTGTTGCTGGGAAGAACAAGGGACATTGAATATGGTAATAGTAAGGTGCTTTTAACCAGTTGTGTGCAGGTGCGACAGTAAGCAGTGGTTATTTTTGGGGAGGCTCAGTATGGGTCATGTAACTATGCATTAGAAGACAATACTATGCAAACGAGGTGGAAAATAGTGAATCCCATTTATCCCCAGGGTGTGATGCAGGTCCTAAGAGTGTATGTGTATACATAGCCGGGTGCTGTACTCGAATATAGGTGAAAGCATGGGTGGGGGGGGGTGTCAGGCATACTGTACGTAGATTGGAGCCCTGTGTCTCGGGATTGCTCCTAGCTTAGCATGCCTAAGCAAGGGGTGTGTCTATACCTGCCTAGTGCAATTGGGTGGGACAACAGCAGTAGGAGAGTAGTCAAGGTGAACAAGCTGGGCAAACAGGTGATATTTATCAGAATCAGCAGATTACAAGCCCAGCAGACCAGTCTGGCCCCAAACACTACGATAAAGTAAGCAAGCACCATCCCGTCTGGTTTTTCCACATTCTACACCACCGGTGTATACATGTGGGGAAATTTTAACAAATAGTCCTACAAAATGAGAAGGGCTGCAGCAGGCAACATAGACCAACATGTGCAGGTGGCTGAGGGTGGTGAGGATGTGAATGCTGCCGAACAACCCTCAGTGAGGAGACAGAGAAGACTGTACAGACCCAGGGTAACCTGCCAGGGGCTACATGAACCGGAGATAATGGAGCTCTATGAGGTGGACAGAAACCTCCTACAGCAGATTGTTGAGCTGTGCCGGCCACACCTGACACATCGAACAGGCCGAGAGAAACCCATCCCAGTGGATACCAAGGTATGTGTAGGCCTAGGTAAACTAGCCACAGGTACCTCCCAAAGCATAACTGGAGATATAATGGGGATCTCACAGGCATCTGCATCCAGAATATTCCACCAGTTCCTGGATGCCATGTCACCACATGCCAGTGAGCACTTACATTTCCTCAACACACGTGAGGTGTTGACCAGCAATATGTATCTCTTCCACCAAATGGCAGACTACCCTGGGGTAGTGGGTTCTATAGCCTGCATGCACATATGCATCAAAGCACCACCCGGTGAGCAGGGTAGGGCCTATATTAACCGCAGAGGCATCCCCTTCATCAACTGCCAGGTCATATGTGATGCCCAGGGCATTATACTGAATGTGTGCTGGCTGCCCTGGAAGCTATGACGACTCTGATATATGGCATCTGACACAGCTGTACCATAGCTTTGCCAATATGGACATCCCCTACGGTCACCTAGTGGGAGATGCTGGGTATCCACTGGAGCCGTGGCTGATGACACCCATCAGAAATGCACACAGACCTGAACAACGATGCCATAATGAGGTACACGCACAGGCCAGACATAATAGAGCATGTGTTTGGGATGCTCAGGTCACGGCTTCGGTATCTGGACACATCCGGTGGAGCCTTGCATTATTCACCAGCTACATGCACCCAAATTCTTATGGTATGTGCTGTGCTACACAATATGATCCTGCGGAAACAGCTGCAGCAGGAACAGCATGGGCCAGGGCCACACAGCCCCCCACCAATGCCAAGGCCTGTAAAGGCACAGAGTGACTCAGAGGAGGAACTACCTGAGCCGGACACAGTAGGTGGAAGGAGGCATGCCCAGTATGACCTGGCCTTGGCAAAGAGGCAATGCATAGCATATGCACTGACATAGTAGGGACTCAGGGAATGTCCCCCTCTCTGACTCGCACAGACAGTAAAAGTGATGCCAAACATGACACTACCTGAGCTCAGCCATGTATAGGAAGTGCACTATGTGCATCCAACATAGGCAGCTCTCCAGCACCATCCTCAGGTCTGGCACACCCTCAAGGTAAGTCAATCAACCTACCAACTGGCAGTTGTATTAGAATGTGTTGGTACCTGTAGCTATAGTATGGATGTGAGTATGCAAGGGAATTTGGTGGCCGAATGTTAAGGCAGCAGATAGTAGACATCTATAGTGGCACCATGACATCTGTAGCACATACAGGGGTCACCATAGTAGCCAGTAGTACACAGAGTATCATAACCCACTGTGGGTAATGGGCTGAGCATCATGTGTGTCCATACAGCCCACACAAGTCTCAACCAGCTGGACAGGTGTAGACCAACACATATAAATGCTGTACTATGGCCTCTGAATATGCCCAATGGATGACCCCCACACAGACCCACACAGACAGACTACAGCAGGCCAGGCAGCTGGATGCAGGTTGTGAAGGCTAGGATGTCTGAAACTAATATGTTGGTAATTAAAGCTAAGATCTGGAGTACACTGGTATGCTTCTAGCCAGTGCAATAGGTAGGTCTACACACTGAAATGGAGTACCTGACATACCAGTACAGTAGTAGCAAAAGTGTACAAGTGTCAGGTGTGCCCCCCTTCTAATGTACACATATAGCAACAGTCAGGTGCGCCCCTCCCGGTGCTGTGTAGGAATGTGGATACAGTCTGATGTCCCCCCATGCTGTGCAGAAATGTAGCAACAGTCAATGCCACATGACCGATGGATACCCTGCAGACACAGCATGCCACCTGTCAGTGTACAATGCAGATGTCAGCTCCACAGTACAGACTACCTGGACATGTAACACATGCAATACAGTTGGCCATACTGGGCATGCTAAAACACATGAAGGTATGACAGCAATGTTAGTCGACAACATGCCGAATGGTCATACTGGGCATGCTCACACACGTAAACACAAGACGGCCAGGTCTCCAAACACCAGTGGTCTGGACATATCTGCCAGTACATTGCTATACTGTTGGATGACTGTGCTGTATGGTATGTGTGTGGTACTGTCTATTGTCTGTATATTTGCCATGGTGTATTGGTAATTCACATTAGCTGTGTGCACAGAGTGTTGCTACAAACACTCGCAAAGGACGGTTATTTGTTTGCAGGCAGAACAAGCTCATTGGATACGGAGGGAGTAAGGCACATTGAAGCAGTTGAGAGTGGTTGTGCATGGGTTTGCACAGTGTTAAGCACTGCTGACCTCTGGTTACAGCTTCTTATACTTGGTTAGCCTCCACATTTCTTTACCAGTGCAATACCCGCATACTGGTAGCCAAACACGCTTACACCCGCTCGCTCCCTCACTTGCACATGCACCGACATTGGTGCTTGCATGTGTCACTCACGCTGGGTGGGTGCAATCCCTTGTGATACATATTACATCGGACTACATGACTACAGTATCGGGTATGGCTGACCATTAGGCGATGGAATCGGCGGCCTGTCCAATGAGTTAAACATATTATATGCGTATTTCTCATACAATCTGCTCCCATCTGGCTGATACATGGGAACCGATACTCTGCAATGCAGACAAGTAAATGTGTTTTGGGACTCACATCCATCTGCTGGGTCATGCTACCGCATGCCTATTGTAGGTTTGCCACCTTTTAAATTGGCCGAGGTGGTACTTTAGGATTAACACCTGCCCACTTTGCATGGGACAGTCCCTCCTTCTGTGATAGTTGCATGTAACAGTTATTGTATATATGACACTTCTATATGTTATGTGAAGTAGCATAAGCAAGTGGACTGCTACTAGACTAAGCTTTTATTTGTGTAAATACGTATAGTTCTGTCCTATGCATGGCTGTAGGTATGTTCTGACCTGGTACGTCTGACATTTCTACAGAGCAGGTCCCACTTTGGCCATTTTGAAAGGTGGCAGCCCTATAGGACCAATATGTAGAGATGTCAGATTTGGCAGGGCAACACATACCTACAGCCAGTAGAAAATAGACTACTTCACAGTTTTGCCTAAATAAAAGGTTATTCTTGTAGCATTATAGTTGCTAATACTGTTTCCTATGATATCTAGGTGTTTCACATACAACATAATAGTTCTATGCAACCACTACAGACAATATATGGATTCTTTGCCCTAAATCACAGGCCATGTGCCATAATAACATTTATTTTGCAGGACACAACTGCCCAAAGGGAAGTGTCCCTCGCAAAGGTGAACAGGTGGTAACCCCAACCTATTATGCTATCATCTACCTAAGGTAGTCGGCGGAATATGCACTTTCTGTCACTAGCAGACCTCACATACGAATGGGGGAGAATGAACACTGAATCAAGGACACTGCATAACACCCTCAGGGACACATTTAGATGATTGATACTATTAACCTGACACATTGACAGTCCCAGAGCATATGTATTCATACACATTTGTCGAGGTACATGCTGTTTATGACTCATACATGTTGTCATTAGTCATTGCGTGTATTCCGCCACCTGTCCACCTAATATCACTAGTTCTGGAAGGGTTTAGTTGGGGCTATGTTAGATTCTGATTCGTAATCATGGATGTCCATGATAATTGGGTACAGTTCACTGATATAGTCCCTATGGTTTACGGACTATCCAGTAGATGTGCTCTTAAGGTTTGGGAGGTATGGGCGTCTGCAATATCCACATAGGAATATTAATTACTTCCACAGGGCGGGCCTAATACATCTCTGCCAACCAACGCCTGCGCACTTAGGCCCATGATTGCATACCCATGATTCCCCTACCTGACACCCCTCTACAGCACTCATCATTACTGTAAGCGCAGCTGGGGTATGAACACACCCTAAACACTGCCCACTCTCCCCGTTTCGGGACACATGTCATACATTTTGTCAACCCATGTGTTATCAGACATGCACAACCTACTGTTCCGTGTACAGCTACATCCTGGTCGCATCAATCATCACAGGTTTGCCTAAAAGGGAAATTTTTGGTGTC